>NC_090316.1:33336683-33638130 GCF_039906515.1 Pseudorca crassidens | reverse complement strand
TTTTGATAAGGACACCTAATCAGGCTCTAAGTGATGTGACCCAGTTTAAAAAAAAAAACCCTCACATTTGTCATTACTGAACATAATATGCCCCAACGATGAGGCACTGAATTCTGGGGCTCCAGAAATGATTCATTTCAGGAAAGTGTAAGCCATGGGGTATTTTCAGGAAACAGGAGGATTCATTATGACTCTCATAAAAGGGAGTGTGAGAGCACAATGGCACAATACAAGTTATAATTAACTGCTGTGAGCCTTGAGAAAATGTAAACCATCATCTGTCTCATAAAACATTGCTCCCATCATGGTTAAATTACCTCTGGAAATATATAAAGATAGGTAGTGCCCTGTCTAACCTGGCAAAATTAGATTCATTCTATAATTCATAGTCTCCCAAATATAGTATTTCCCTACTCCAGTGGCATTTTGGACACAACTCTCATTAGGGATTTATCATGCTGTAGTGATGAATTGTTTAAATACAATTCTCCCCTACAGCGCAGAGAGGTCTCTGGAGGCACGAACCATATTTTTTCTCTTTTGTAACACCAGTGCTTGGCACAGGGCTAGTTGTTTGATTAATTATCAATTGTTAATTAATTATTAATCTTACAACTGAATAACATAGAATATAGTAGGGGGTCTACGATTAAGATGTATGTATGAAAGGTAACCACAGTAAAAATAGGATGGGGATAAAATCCTGTTTATGGCATTTTACTTGTGGATGGTAAAGTGGATGTGGGTTGTTCCAGAGGTAGCCAAACGTATGCTAATACTAACTACAGCAGGGGTCACAAACCCAAATGGCTACTGAGAGAAACTATGTATTTATAGAGAAGGTATCATACGCTTATTTTCCTATCAAGAATATTACTTTCCCAAAATTATTTTTCAAAGTATCACATATGCCAGTGTTTGAGTCCTAATCTGTATGCTACTCAAAAAGGTAAATCATTTGAAAATAAGATGCAACTGTTTCAAGGGAATGGCCCAAGATGTAGTAAGAACTTCTGAGCAGGAAAATGCATAAGGAGCTATTACAGGCTTGAAAAACAGCTCAAGGACATAGCATAGAAAGAATAATCAAGCCAATACAGAAAGTTAGCTGAACAAAGAAAGAATACAAGCAAAGTGCATGGTCCTCTCTTCCTGAATAAAGAGAAACCACCTGATACACTAAGACAATGATGTCCAAACTTGTCACACCCAGACCTCTTGGGAAATTGCTATATGATCTTTAATAGAGAAATAATTTTAAGTAAAAGAATATTCTTTTAATAGAACAGATAATCATGATTTATCCTATATATAGGGGAAACAATCTATAATATTTTAATTATTTGAACTATACATGAAACATATTGAACAGTACATTTCAAAAATGACAGCAAATAGTGTTTCATTTAGGAGTCAAATGAATATTAAAAGATGTAGTAAGGGGCTTCCCTGGTGGCACAGTGGTTGAGAGTCTGCCTGGCGATGCAGGGGACACGGCTTCGTGCCCCAGTCCGGGAAGATCCCACATGCCGCGGAGCGGCTGGGCCCGTGAGCCATGGCCGCTGAGCCTGCGCGTCCGGAGTCTGTGCTCCGCAACAGGAGAGGCCGTAACAGTGAGGGGACCGCGTATCGCAAAAAAAAAAAAAAAAAAAAAAAAAAAATGTAGTAAGGTGTATTCATCATGATATATCAAATATTTAAAAAATCTATTCTTATATCCTGAAATTTGTAATTTTATATTTACTGATTTAAAAAAAATCAAGTGATTTTTTGTGAGAACAGACTTTTCAAAGGGCAAATATGGTTCTCCACTCAGTCCCTCCATCCACTCTTAGCTTGACACTCACAGCTTGGCTTTGCACAAGGATGACACCCAAGTGGGGCTCACAGAGTGTCTGACACCCTGACTGCTTCACAGCCCTGTCAGTCCCACCTTCCTTTAGACTCCCATGAGCCTCCTGGTCATCTGTCACTTCCTCACACTTTCTCATTCATTCCTTTTGTGGGATCTTTGAATAAGATCCTTCCTTAATAATATGAAGCCTCCCATATCCGCTCCCTGTGTTCAGATTTCAGTTCAAGTTTTACTTCCTTGGGGAAACCATTCCTGACCCCAGGGGTTTTCACTGTAATTTAAAAAAAATTATTGAAGTCTAGTTAACTTAAAATATTGTATTAGTTTCAGGTGTACAACATAGTGCTTTGATATTTATAGATTATGCACTATACAAAGTTATTATAAAATACTGGCTAAAGTATATGCCCTAAGCTACACATTATAGCTCTGTAACTTATAACTGGTAGGTTGTTCCCCTTTAATTTATGTGTTTATACAACCTCATTTCTTCCTTCACAGCATTTGCCTCAGTTTGTAGAGATACTCCCCTTTGTGTGATTCTCGTATGAAGTATGTCTCCTGCATGAGAGCCAGGCACCTGCTCGTTTTCTCTCCTCTACAGTGCCTAATTCCAACTCAGAGTTCCTGAAGCATTTTAGGCATCCCTTGAGTATTTACTCATGAGTGCAAGAATGAATCAGCTGTTACAATGCACATGTAGTCTGAGATATGCTAATATTTTTATAGTTAATAAAGCAGATATTTTGTGATTAATTAGAAAAAGTGTAAGATGAGCAGAAGTCCTCAAAACAGAGCCTCAAATCAATTAATTAAATGAAAAGGAGTGGAGAGCCTATTAGGAACTGGAAGGCACTAATATTGGTAACCACAAGTTACTTTCTACCTAGAATGGGACAGCAGGAGAGGAAATAAAGTATCAAACAAAACGCAGGGTAGGAAAAGGGTGAGGAAAAGTCCAAGAGACTAATGGATGAAATAAGCCCACGTTTCAGAGTTTAGTAAAGCATGGACAGGCATGGATCACGTTTGGATTTTCTTAATGCTTTTTTTAAAAATGTCCCTCTTTTTCTCTTTAAGACCTTACCTCTAGTTGCCGTGCCGGATGAAATATTTTAGTATACTGAAAGAACTTCACTACCAGTGATAGACACACACAGAACCTTCCTTTGAAGAAGATATTTATTCCTTTTTTTTTTCTTTTTTCACTATTTCACTCTTTTCCTCTTTGCATCTAAGCATTTTATAGCTAACCCACTTAGAGCTGTTAATTTGAATTTCCTTTCAAAATAGTTCCATTATTTGTGGTGGAAAAGCAACTTGTTAATTAACAGAACTGCCCTCCTCATCCCTTTTTTATCACAGATTTGTTAATGGAATTAGGTGGTTTACAATAGTTCACCTGATAAAATAGTGTCACAAGTAGAATGACTCTCTTTAAGGGAAGCAGCAATGGTGTGAAGATGAAATAGCAAGCTCATACTAAGGGAGCGCAATCTGAGTGGGAGTTTAAGATGTGAAAGTATTACACATCAGGGGTCAAAAGAAACACAGCCTACAGTAAAGCAGCAAAAAAGTGAGTTTCTAGGTGGAAAGTTCTCAACTACCAGGCTATATCTAGTTGATATATATAAAAATATTCTATTTAGAGTTGTCCTTAAAAGTGTTGCTAACCTATTTAATTTTCCTTGAATGCTGGGTAAAGGTGTAAAGGTCAGGCCTACATATAAAACTTTTCCAGAAAATTCTAGCCAAGATATAATGAAAAGTTCTTTGGTAGGAAAGGATGTCATACTTACCACATGCAGTTCCTGAAAAAACGGAGGACAATGTGAAAATAAAGGACAGAAAACAAACCTACAGGAGATTAACTTTTTCTTGGAAGCCAAGCTTTAGTGAGTATGTAACACAGTCATCTCCGGAAAGCTCAGACTGTGTGATTCTTTTGCAAAGAAGGTAACATTTTTGCCACCTTCAATTCAAGGTTCTAGTCACAATTCTTCAGTTGAAAATATGAGAATGTGTGCCTTCGTTAACAGGTTCTTTTTAACTGTCTGATAAAAAGTACACGCTGAGGCTGTACTTCCATCTTCCCTGACATACGTTGCCTGTTCATCCTGCCGCCATCACATTGTCCTTCGGTTCACCTTCATGATGGCTGCTTGGGTTGCAAATTATCCATCCTTCTGTGTGTACAGACTATCTAATAGTAAAGGATGTGACATTCCTTACCCAGTCCGTGATTGGGGTGAGGTGTCAATGAATTAACATACAGAAGGACTTGGTACAGAATCTGGTACGTAAGAATTCAATATATGTTGGCCATTATCTTGACCCTAAGTGAGAATATATATTTGAATACTCCAATGTGTGCGAATTCCACAATTTCTACCGAAACGCAATCATTTTTTAGTCCATTTCCATATGAGGCAAGTTTAGTCAATTCTCATTATTTGTGGATTCAGTATTTGCAAATGTACTTACTTGTAGAAATTTCTAACCTCCAAGATTAATACTAGCCATGCTTTCATAGTCATTCACAGACACATGCCGATGTGACAAGCATGAGTTGCTGGGCACACACATTCCCAGCTGAGGTCAAACCAGGTGGCGTTCTGCCTTCTCCTTTCAGCTCCCATACTGTAAACAATGTTCTTTTCTCAGGGACACTTTAATGTCACATGTTGCTCACATTTATGATTTTTGTTGGTGATTCCACCCTGTAAAACGGCCCCCAAACAGACGGCTCAAGTGCCTTTTAGGGTTTCTCAGAACAAGAAGGCTGTGATGTGCCTCACAGAAAAACTACACTGTTAAATAAGCTTTGTTCAGGCTGAGTTATAGCGCTGTTGTTTGTAAATTTAATGTTAATGAACCAACAATATATACGAAATAAGATGTTTTTAAACAGAAACCCACATTAAAAAGTATGTATTCAAACTGTTGTGACCAGAGGCTTGCAGAAACCAACTCTGTATGTTCTCTAGGAGCAAAGGTTCCGTATTCCTCCATGCAGAGTTCACGGCAACTTTACAGAACATTACCACAAACAATGAGAATTGACTGCACTACATGTAGAAGATTATGCATGAAAATGGGTAAATTATTTAATGTTTCTGAAAAGCAAAAATATTAATAAAATAGATAGGGGCAAGAATATGATTTTGTATGTCATACATAATGAGTGTGGCTTTTTTTAGGCAATTAGAAAATCCATTAAATAATTTGTTTAGAATAATTATCTAGAACCGACCCCCCCCCCCCCCCCGCCAAATAACCCAGAATGAAAAGAATGCTTCCAAGCCTTCATTTAAGGAAAAAATCCTAGGGAGCAGAGAAATTAGACCTAAGAAGTAAAAATCAAAGTTTAGTTGGAAGGGAAACAGAGACCAGAGGCTGGGAAGTGCTGGAGCTGACATCAAGCCAGATAGTTGAATTGAGAGCCTAAAGGGACAGTACACAGAGATCTCATCAGCGGTGGAGCTAAAGAAAATGACATAAATACCAAAATACTGAGATCAGGATGCTCTGGACCTAAATTTTCAAATGTGAGGAATCTATTTGATGAAGAACCATGACTATCTCCTAGAATGGGGGAGCTCCTTAAAGAAAATTGGACTGCGTAGTATAAATATTAATATACTTTAAGATAGCATTATGTATCTCAAAAGATTCCTGAATCCCTCTCTATGAGGTCATAATATACAGTCATCCCTCAGTGCCCACGGGGAATTGGTTGCAGGGCCCCCATACATCCCCAAGCCCCTGATGCTCAAGTCCCTCATGTAAGAATGGAGTGGTGAGGTGAATACAGGCAGCCCTCAGTGTCTATGGTTCAACATCCATGAATTCAACCAAACACATATCACATTTCAAAGTTATTTAGCTTTCCATCCAGCTGAAAAGATTCTTGAGAGCAAAAATCACTAGTCCAACCATCATGTTTGTGGTATACCCCCAAAACTCATGAACTCATGGTTCTAGGAGCAAAATAATTATTTATGGAATAACTCGACATTAGAATAGAATCTTCAGGAATAGAATTCTTGGAATATATTCTCCCTCTCTCTTCCTCTGTCTCTCACTTGTCCACCCCCAATATTCTTTAGCCTGTGTGTGGGATTGACACTATCAACCATGGTTGTGCTTCTGGTATGTTCACAGAGGCTTTGGGAAAATCATGAAATCTCTTATTATTATACGCCACCCCCCTCTCCCACATAGGGAATAACAAAGCTAGTTATGGCTGTATTCAAACCAAGTTTTGTACACTGGGCACACTAACAAGAAAAATCTTACTTTGGGGACAACATTATCTATATGATTATCACAAAATAGGAGCTTCGAGATCATGGAAAAAATTAGCTAATTTAGTCACACAGTACAGGCTTTCTGACAACCTTAAACGTGCTCAAGTCGTGTAACAAGCCTAATCCTCTTTCCTACAGAATAAGAGTAGCCTGTAACAAAGTAACACGGGAAACATGCTGACACAACAAATAATGAAAGTATTAATGATAATAGTGCCTCTTCAGAAGGCAGCCAAACAGTTACTCGATTGCTAAAGGTTACTGCACCAAAAACTCTAAATTACGCATTTCAAGGAAGTCCTTTAAAGTCATCAACTTTTTATAGCTTAGTCTCCAAATTTCTAATCAAATCTAATCAGTCATAATTCCATGTTGCGTTATTTAAAAGTCACAATGGAAATTACGTGGTAAGGTAAAACTACGTGCTAAGGAAATAACATTTAGAAATAGAAAGGAACATATTCTCTCCAAGAGAAAGTTGATCTTAGAAAGTCCAGAAATAAGAAAATATTCTTATCTCATTAATCATTTCACATTTTTCAGGTGTCATTCAGTTCTAGTCATACTTATCGGCACTTACTTAATCTTGAAGTATACACACATGAAGAGTTATAATCCAAATCTGCTGAAGAAAAAGTAAACAAAGGAAAGAGCTCCACTAAATTCCATTAAATCTGGTACAGCTATTACAGAGAGGAAAGTTGTTCTTAAACGTGTAACAAGCTTATGTCTCCAGAGTGATGTGGTGATAACGAATATATTAGTTTTTTCATTCATTTATTCAGCAGACACATACTGGGCTTCTATAAGAGATAGTCACTTTCCTCAAGGATCTAGAAGTCTAATTATTCCTCGAGACACCTAAACACAATTGCAACATTCTGAATTGTGCTTTAACTATCTGGTGATCTGAGAAGGCAAGACTAAAAACACGTGTCTTGAAGGGTAAGCAGGAGTTTACCTAGTCAAGACAAGGACGTTCCTAGCAAGAGAACATACATGTACAGAAGAGAGATTTTAAAAATACATCTGTCTAGAAATGTGAGAAGATCTGAGTGGTTGGAAGCCAGATGTTGGAGGGAAATCTTCTAAGAAAGTAACAGGATCAAATCGTGAAGGATCTAGTTTACCGTGCTAAGTTTGGAGTTTTTCTGTAGCCAATGAGAGGCCATCAGAAACTCCTGGCGCTGAGTATGTCTTAGTTTGCCCAGGCTGCTGAAACAAAATAACAGAAACTAGATGGCTTACAAACAAATATATTTCTCACAGTTCTAGGGTTATGAAGTCCAAACTCGAGATGCTGGCAGATTCAGAGTCTGGTGAAAGCCTGCTTCCTGAGTCATAGACTGACTTTTTGTTGTGTCCTCACAGAGTGGAAAGAACATAGGAATTTTCTCTAGTCACTTCTATAAAGTCAGTGGTCCTACTCATGAGAGCAGAGCTTCCCACCTCTCAAAGGCCCCACCCTCCTAATAACATCACCTTAAGGGTTAGATTTCAATATATGAATTTGGGGGTGACAATGAATGTTTGGAGCATAGCAACATCCTATTATCAGGCTTGTCTTCTGGGGAAGGTAGAATGTACTGTCATTAACCTGAGTGTGAAATATTGGAGGATCTTGATCAGAGGGAAGACCAGACTCTCTCTCCTATTAAGACCACCCTTTTCTTACTGCCAGGTTCCTATGGTGTGAACATGATGTGCTGATCAGAGAGGACCAACACTGATCTTCCATCTGTCTGGATTTTCTGTTACCTCTGCTAAGGCCTTACTGTAGTGCCTTCTTACTTTTAACAGGCCATCTGGTTTCCAACTAATCTATTGCTAATTTAAAACATTTTCAACTGTCTCCCAACTCCAGTTCTGGCATTTTCCCATCCAGGTATGCTAGTGCCTCTTGTCCTAGAGAGAAGTTATTTTATTATACTTTATTGTAAAGAAATATTTGGATTAAAAAGAAGAATGTAAGAAGAAAACCAGCCCATATTAAAAGAGATACAGCCAAATAGCCCAGGAACTAAAGTGTGAGGGGCTCTTGGCTAGAAACCATCTCAGAAGAGTTAGAAACATCTGGCTTCCTCCACGGGAGAAACTGTACTGCCTGTCCTACTGACGTCCTTGGAACTGGACAGCTCCGTCTTGAGCCTTGAAGGACTGGTCCAGATGCCAATCTTCTTTCAGCATATCTTGAGTTTTACAGTCCCATGTACATAGATTTAAGAGCTGATAAATTTGACTTCCTGGTCTGCTGACTCACATATGCCCTGTGCCCGGGATAAATAGAATCATTGGAAAGTCCTTCTTTGGCAATATAAACAGCAGAGGCATTTGTACACATATGCATTCCCACTGTGTATTAGAGGAACTTCAGAAAAGAAGGAGAGAAGCCTTTCGATAGAAAATAAATGTACCCCCTTCAAAACCATGTAAAGGATCCAATCCATATAGAATATGAAGGAAAAAATAGCATATTCCAGGACTGAAGAATTTTGTAGCAATAATTTCTTTATATTGGTTTCAGGTCAGATGACAGCTAGTTCACTGAAAACCGTGTAATTATTCATGGCACCACGAATTCTTCTCTTGAGTATGCGTATTGCTGCAAATTCCAACACTATTGTGGTGAAACCAAGGTCCTGTGCGTGGATGTTTCTACTGATTAAGATAATTTCATATTACCTACACTCCACAGTAAGACCTGTTAACGTTATAAGCAGTTTTTGGCAATTGTATCCTGCGATGTTTTCCTAATGTGTGTATTTATGCATACTACTGTGTGAACTGTTATGCTTTAAGCATTTTTAAGAATTCTAACCTGTGATATTTTACTAATGTGTGTATTTATGCATGTGACAGAAAGCTGTTAATGTTATAAGCATTTTTCAGGACTTAACCCAGGGATATTTTTAACAAATGTTTGTAATTACTAGGAAATCCAAATGTGTCTTGTTAGAAAAATATAGCTTGAAGTCCCTTTGTTTACACAGGCACATGGCAATCCTGCGTGCCTTTCTCAGAGCCAGGTTTTTCTTTCCTGGGAGTGTATCTCTGAAAGAGGATGTGTTAAATAACGGAGTGAAATGTTTAGAGAAAATAAAATTGATAAAGCCCTAGTTCTACATTACTGAAATTTACAAATGTTTATTGGACAGCTAGTTTATACAAAATAGTAGGTCAGATCATACAGAGGACAAAAAAGTATCTCTGCTCACAAGGAGATCATAATTTAGCAAGGATATATGCAAAATTAATTCTAACAAGGTAATGTGGAAAAAGCCATGGTGGAGAGAGAGTGTACTGGGAAAGTAGAGGAAAGAATAATTCTGAAATAATCGCTGGTCTCTAAACATGCTCTACCCCTACTTTTCTGTAATTGTCTTAATGTTTGTTATTTTTCTACCTGAAATACACCTTCCTCTTTTAGTTCATTTATCAAGCTTCTACCCATCCTTCAGTGGTTTCCCTCAACAACTCTAAAATCTACAGACACAGCAGACATTTCTTATTTCTTAAACCACTTTAGATATGATCGATACGTAAAAATCTGTACATATTTCATGGACGTAGCTTGATGAGTGTGGGGATGCATATCCACCACGAAACCATCACTACCATCAGGATCACACACATATCCATCAACGTCCCAAAGTTTTCCCCCACCAACTCCCATGATGAGGAGGGAGGAGAGGGAGGGGGAGGGAGGAAGGGGGAGGGAGGGGGAGGGGAGGAGGACGGGGAGGAAGAGGAGGAGGAGGAGGAAGAGGAGGATTGAGAGGTAAAGACATAACGTTCTTTTCCATGTGCATTTGCAAAGTTATTCTGTACCAACAAACCTCAATGTCTCAGCAGCTTAATACACAAACCCCACCCCATAGGTAGTCAAAGAAACCCCATAATACATTTCCAAAAGGATTTTGCTCCAGGCGCTTGAGAACCTTTTCCAGCAAAGTGGGATCTTATCACTTCCCAAGGCTAACCAAAAACGGAACAACAGATCATCCCTGCTCTCAAATTTCCCAGTATCTTATCCCAGGTTCCCTCAAACCCTGCAAATAACACCCACTAGTATATCCCCCCTTTGGAGTTCTATCTGATTCTCCTCTTTACTCTAACCCCAACCTCAACCAGCAAAGTGAAGATGGGGAAATGTCTGATAAATTCCCCCAAATGTTTTTTTCTTCTTACACCTGAAAATTTGTGTAATTCAGAAAAAATCCAAAATTTTGATCCCATTATTTTTAGATTTGGATCTAGCAAACCTCCCATGAGCTAATAAATGCTCCTGTGCTGAAACCCAAATGGGACAGGTACCAAAAGAACCGAAAATACTAGAAGAAAAACCCCCATTAGTGAATAACTTCAGATAATATCCTAATACAGGTTGATATTAAAAAAAAACTTTTACTATCGCTTTTCCTTTACTATTTGCATCTTCCAGCAGGACAGCTTCTAGGATTCTAAATCAAACTCATTTACAAGTACAACCGAAAAAGTTCCATTTAATTTAGTTCACAGAAATCAAACAGCGTAATATTCTATACCCTGCCCCACCTGGGAAGGCAATCTATTAAACTCCAATTATCTTACCTCCAATGTTTTCTGAAACAAGTAAATCCTTCAGATCACTTTTGAGAGATTTTCCATATTTCAGTAATTTCAGAGAAAATTTATAGAATTTTAAAGAAAACTTTGAGACTGAATAGGACACTTTTATGCAAGCCTCAGTCTTCTTAGAAGGCTGAGGTGGGTATCTGTCAGCACAGTTCAACGGAAAATTCCATTTGCCTTTTGACTTGGGTTAATGTTTCCTGAGTCCGGTTCTTTTCCCATAAGACACTGAAATTTGTACAAATCTTTGCTGTGTATAAGAGAGTATTCTTTTAAGCCTTATATCAAACACCTTTCTCAGCTCAAGGGCAACTACATACAAAAAGCACGTTTTATTTCTTCTGAACACACTGAAAGAATATAGCAAAACAATTCTGATTCTGAGAGCATATGTTTAATAGCATACAGTTAATAAAAGAATCAGTTCAAAGAATCAAATTTTCTGAATAATTATAATTTCTTATTTAGGTAATACTTTACCTTTTTTCAAACATGGTCATATATCTTAATTTTTGTTTTATACATAGCTCTGTTTCAAAACTTCTAATTTTTCTATGAATCTAAAACTAATTCAAGCTCACAGAGAACTAGAAAAACAGAATCATAAACAGAGCAAGATTTTCCTACTAAATAGAAGTCACCATTGATACTATTTCTGTTGTCCTTCCTTTTTTATAAATCATTTTATTGTGTAGATATTATGGTCTATATACAGATTTCCATATATTTAATCTTTATCACAATACTGAAATTAAAATTGTTCGTTATGATTGGCTAACCATCTACTTACCATAATTTAACAATTTCTTATTGCTAGACATTTTGGTTATTGCCTATGATTTTGTTAAATTTTTTTTTTAAATCTAATGTGTAAATATAATTCTGCATAACTTCTAGTCTATATTTTGGATTATTCTCTTACATCATGTATCCAGAAGTAGAATTACTGAGGCTTATACTATAAATCACCCCTGAGAATGTGACCCACAGCATATCATTGACAGTGATCGTGACCCATTCCCAGGGGAGTCATGAATATAAGGTCTTGAACCCGCCTCCCCCTAGAGGGTCAAGACAGGTAAAGACCTTTGAACCTAGAAGCCTGTGGTCACCGATGCAGCTGTAATTTCCTCTTTTATTTAATGTAGTCTAATTTTCATTTTGCCATTTCTTTGGCTTAATATCTGCAACTTTTTGAAGCTTTAAGTATTATTAGTTTATAGATATTATCCAGAGTTGCACTCTGTTTTCTGCTTCCTTAAAAGTTAAGTTCAGAACTTTTTCTGCACTCAAGTATAGATTTTTAAAAAATCCTCCCAACATTCATTATTATAAAAAGTCTCAACAAATCAGGTATCGCAGGAATGCATCACAACGTAATAAACATAAGCCCCCAACTAACATCATACTCAACGGTGAAAAGCTGAAGGCTTTTCCTCTAATATAAGGAACAAGACAAGGATGCCTACTTTCACACTTTGTTCAACATAATATTGGAAGTCCTAGCCAGAGCTATTAGCCAAGAAATAAAAGACATCCAAATCAGGAAGAAGTCAAACAGTCACCATTTGCAGATGGCACGATATTATATATAAAATCCCTAAATTCTCCACCAGAAAACTGTTAGTACTAATACATTCAGTAAAGTTGCAGCACACGAAACCAATATATAGAAATCAGTTGTTTTTCTATACACTAATAAGAAAATATCAGAGAGAGATTAAGAAAATAATCCCATTTAAAATTGCATCAAAAAGAATAAAATACCTGGGAGTATATATAAATAACCAAGAAGGTGAAAGACCTGTACACTAAAAACTGTAACTCATTAATGAAAGCTATTCCATGCTCATGAATTGGAAGAATATTGTTAAAATGTCCATACTACCCAAAGTCATCTACAGATTCATTCAATGCAATCCCTATCAAAATTCCAATGTCATTTTTCATAGAAACAGAGGAAAACATTGTATAATTTGTGTGGAATCACTAAAGACCTTGAAGAGCCAAAGCCATCTTCAAGAACAAAAAAGCTGGAGGTATCATGTTTCCAGATTTCAAACTATATTACCTAGCTTCAGTAATCAAAACAGTATTGTATTGGCATAAAAACAGACACGCAGTTCAGTGGAACAGAACGGAGAGCCCAGAAACAAACCACAGATACATGGTCAATTAAGTTATGACAAATGAGCCAAGAACATACACTGGGGAAAGGACAGTCTCTTCAATAAATGGTGGTGGGAAAACTGAAGAGCCACATGTGAAAGAATGAAACTGGACCACTCTTACATCATACACAAAAATGAACTCAAAACCGATTAAAGATTTGAATGTAAGACTTAAACCACAGAAAATTTAGGTGGTAAGCTCCATGACATCCATCTTAGTGGTGATGATTTGAATCTGACACAAAAAGCAAAGGCAACTAAAGCAAAAACAAGTGGGACTACGTCAAACTAAAACAGCTTCTGCACAGCAGAAGAAACGATCAGCAAAATGAAAAAGCAACCTACCTGATGGGAGAAAATATTTTCAAATCATATCTGATAAGGGGTTAATATCTAAAATATATAAAGTACCTCTACAACTCAATAGCACAAAAACAATCCAATTGAAAACTGGGGAGAGAATGTAGACTTTTTCCAAAGAAAACACACAGATGGCCAAGAGGCACATGAGAAATTGCTCAACATCACTCATTAGGAAAATGCAAATCAAAACTATAATGAAATAACACCTCACACCTATTAAAATTGCTATTATCAAAAAGACAAGAGAAAAGTGCTGGTGAGGATGTAAAGAGAACACTTGTGTGCCATTGGTGGGAATGTAAATTGGTTCAGCCCCTATGGTAACAGTATGGAGGTTCCTCAAAAAAATTAAAAATAGAACTACCATATGCTTCAGCCATTCCACTTCCAGGTGTTTATTCAAAGAAAAAGAAAACAGTTACTTGAAAAGATAGCGGCACCACCATGTTCACTGCAGCATTATTTATTTACAATACCAGAACATGGAAGCAATATAAGTGTCCACTGTTGGATGAATGGATAAAGGTGTGGTATATATACAATAGAATATTTCTCAGCCCTAGAAAAGGAAATCCTGCCATTTGTGACATGGATGGGCCTTGAGGTCATTATGCTATGTAAAATAAGTCAGACAAAGACAAATACTATATGATCTCATTTATATGTGGAACCTAGAAAAAACCTTATAGATACAGAAGAGATTGGTGGGGGTCGGGGGAGGGGGAGGCACATAATGGGTAAGTGTGGGCAAAGGTGCAAACTTCCAGTTTTAAAGTAAGTCCTGGGCATGTGATATAAAGCAAGGTGACTATAATATCGTACTGCATATTTCAGAGTTGCTAATTAGATCTTAAAAGTTCTCATCACAAGAAAAAAAAATTACAACTGTTATGGTGATGGATTTTAACTAGACTTTTGGTGGTGATCTTTTTGCAAAATATACATGTATCAAATCATTATGGTATACATCTGAAACTAATGTGTCAGTTATACCTCCATAACAAATCTTTTCTATGGATATTGCAAAGAAAAATGTAGCCTCTAATTGTATATTATAAAAACGAACTTGACATTAGTTACACGCACTAAAACACTTTAAATGGCTCTTAGTTAGAAACTGTATTTGACTGCATTAGATAAAATGTCCAAAATAACAGTGAATTAAATGAGATGAGAGTTCTCTCTCACATAAAACAATTCTGAAGTTATGAATTCCAGGGCCAAAATGGAAGTTCATTGCCATCAACAAGCCAAATGTCTTCTTTTTCTCTGTTGTTCTAGTGCACGGCTTGGTCCACAAAACTGCTTCCTGGTCTAAGTTGGCCACTGAGTTTCCAGCTACACATCTGTGGTCTAGCCAGCTAGAGGGAGGAAGAGAATATAGCAAGGGCCACAACTTCTGGCTTGAACAGCTTCCTTGAAGCTTCCTTGAAGAATCTTCTCTGACCACCACTTTCAAGGAGATCCAACCCAAACTGCAGATGATCTTACAAGCCCACCTCCTTGGTCAGAACCTAGTCCTATGTTCACACCAGCTGCAAGGTAGGCTGAGAAATACACTACAGTCAGCTTCATTGACAGCAAAATATATAAGCTGTCAAGATTCTGTTACCAAGGAAGAGAAGAGGCATGCTGACTAGGCAACCAACAACCTGCTATCTGTGACAACTTTTCTTCCACTTTGGTCAATCTGTCAAACATGCAATAAAGAGTCTTATTAAAATTGTCAGTTTCCTCCTACATATTAATGCTATATAAATGCAACAGAATATCTACATTTTAAATTGTTTTTTGGAAATTACAAAGTTAGCATCTTCTTACTCCATAAAATGACTGTTACAAGTTCAGATGCATGATCACTGTATCTTCATTGAAATCTACTCCAAACACAGTAAATAAAACTTTTACACATCTAATACCTTTACCTTGAGTTTAAATTTTTCTGAAACTAATGCCTAGCTTTACTTTTATTCCTTAATAAATTGTTGCCTAATGTCTCATTTTTAACTTTGTACAAGTAATTCTGCTTTTGGGGTATCTCACAAATACCTGTATTTTTTTTTTTTTTTTTGCGGTACGCGGGCTTCCCACTGTTGTGGCTTCTCCCGTTGCGGAGCACAGGCTCCGGATGCGCAGGCTCAGCGGCCATGGCTCCCGGGCCCAGTCGCTCTGCGGCATGTGGGATCTTCCCGGACCGGGGCACGAACCCGTGTCCCCTGCATCGGCAGGCGGACTCTCAACAACTGCGCCACCAGGGAAGCCCTACCTGTATTTTTAAATGAACTTGACTATCTAACTTTCAACACATTTTGTTCTCAGAGTAGTAGCTGGTCTTCTGTTCCTTTGTTCTATGTTTTTGGGGTTTTATGCTTTCTAACTTTGCTCATCCTTTCTTTCACACGTTATAAGCTCAATGATGTTTGCTTTGTGTTGATATTTTCAGTTATTTTGATGTACATATTGTTCTTTTAATTTTACTACAGCATTTTACAAAAGAGCATTTTAACATGCATTATTGTTTACTATATTCAAACATCAGTATGTTTTTACTTTAAAATGAGAGATGGAGGGGGGACCTTCAAGATGGCGGAGGAGTAAGACGCAGAGATCACCCTCCTCACCACAGATACACCAGAAATACATCTACACGTGGAACAACTCCTACAGAACACCTACTGAACGCTGGCAGAAGACCTCAGACCTCCCAAAAGGCAAGAAACCCCCCACGTACCTGGGTAGGGCAAAAGAAAAAATAATAAACAGAGACAAAACAATAGGGACGGGACCTGCACCAGTGGGAGGGAGCCATGAAGGAGGAAAGGTTTCCACAAACTAGAAGCCCCTTCGGGGGCAGAGACTGCGGGTGGCGGAGGTGGGAGCTTCGGGGACGTGGAGGAGAGCGCAGCCACAGGGGTGCGGAGGGCAAAGCGGGGAGATTCCCGCACAGAGGATCGGTGCCGACCGGCACTCACCTGCCCGAGAGGCTCATCTGCTCCCCCGCCGGGGCGGGCGGGGCTGGGAGCTGAGGCTCGGGCTTCGGTCGGAGCGCAGGGAGAGGACTGGGGTTGGCGGCGTGAACACAGCCTGCAGGGGTTAGTGCGCCACGGCTGGCCGGGAGGGAGTCCGGGGAAAAGTCTGGAGCTGCCAAAGAGGCAAGAGACTTCTTCTTCCCTCTTTGTTTCCTGGTGCGCGAGGAGAGGGGATTCAGAGCGCTGCTTAAAGGAGCTCCAGAGACGGGCGCGAGCCACGGCTAAAAGTGTGGACCCTAGAGACGGGCATGAGACGCTAAGGCTGCTGCTGCCACCACCAAGAAGCCTGTGTGCGAGCACAGGTCACTGTCCACACCTCCTTCCAGGGGGGCCTGTGCAGCCTGCCACTGCCAGGGTCCCGCGATCCAGGGACAACTTACCGGGGAGAACGCACGGCGCCCTCAGGCTGATGCAACGTCATAATGGCCTCTGCCGCCGCAGACTCGCCCAGCACACCGTGCCCCTCCCTCCCCCCGGCCTGAGTGAGCCAGAGCCCCCGAATCAGCGGCTCCTTTAACCCCGTCCTGTCTGAGCGAAGAACAGACGCCCTGCGGCGACCTACACGCAGAGGCGGGGCCGAATCCAAAGCTGAGCCCCGGGAGCTGTGAGAACAAAGAAGAGAAAGGGAAATCTCTCCCAGCAGCCTCAGGAGCAGCGGATTAAATCTCCACAATCAACTTGATGTACCTGCACCTGTGGAATACCTGAATAGACAACGAATCATCCCAAAATTGAGGAGGGGGAATTTCGGAGCAACTGTACACTTGGGGTTTGGTGTCTGTGACGGATTTGTTTCTTAGTATAGTTTTTAGCGCCTGTTATCACTGGTGGATTTGTTTATTGGTTTGATTCCTCTCTTATTATTTTTTTATTTTAATAATTATTTTTTAATTTATTATTATTTTTTCTTTTTTTTCCTCCCTTTTCTTCTGAGCCTTGTGGCTGACAGCATCCTGGTGCTCCAACCTGGTGTCAGGCCTGAGCCTCTGAGGGGGGAGAGGTGAGTTCAGAACACTGAAACACTAGAAACCTCCCAGCCCCATATAATATTAATCGGCGAGAGTCCTCCCATTGATCTCCAGCTCAACGCTAAGACCCAGCTCCACCCAAGGGCCAGCAGACTCCAGCAATGGACGCCCCATGCCAAACAACTAGCAAGACAGGACACAACCCCACCCATTAGCAGAGAGGCTGCCAAAGATCACAATAAGTTCACAGACACACCAAAATACCTCTGGATGCGGCCCTGCCCACCAGAAGATAAGATACAGCCCCACCCACCAGAACACAGGCACAAGCCCCTCCACAAGTCACTGAACCAACCTCAACCACTAGGGGCAGACACCAAAAACAACAGGAACTGTGAACCTGCAGCCTACAGAAGGGAGACCCCAAACACAGTAAGTTAAGCAAAACGAGAAGACAGAGGAATATGCAGCAGATGAAGGAGCAGGGTAAAAACCCACCAGACCAAACAAATGAAGAGGAAATAGGCAGTCTACCTGGAAATAGAATGGAGAAAATACAAGAAACCTTTAACAAGGACCTAGACCTACAGAGCAAACAAACTGATGAACAACACGATAAATGAAATTATAAATTCTCTAGAAGAGATCAATAGCAGAATAACACATGCAGAAGAATGGATAAGAGACCTGGAAGATAAACTAGGGGAAATAACTACCTCAGGGAATAATAAAGAAAAAAGAATGGAAAGGATTGAGGACAGTCTCAGAGACCTCTGGGACAACATTAAATGCACCAACATTCGAATTATAGGGGTCCCACATGAAGAAGATGAAAAGAAAGGGTCTGAGAAAATATTTGAAGAGATTATAGTTGAAAACTTCCCTAACATGGGAAAGGAAATAGTTAAGCCAGTCCAGGAAGCGCAGAGAGTCCCATACAGGATATATCCTAGGAGACACATGCCAAGACACATGTTAATCAAACTATCAAAAATTAAAGATATTAAAAGCAGCAAGGGAAAAAAGGGAATCCCCATAAGGTTAACAGCTGATCTTTTAGCAGAAACTCTGCAAGCCAGAAAGAAGTGGCAGGACATCTTTAAACTGATGAAAGGGAAAAACCTACAACCAAGATTACTCTACCCAGCAGGATCTCATTCAGATTCAACAGACAAATTAAAACCTTTACAGACAAGCAAAAGCTAAGAGAATTCAGGACCACCAAACCAGCTTTACGACAAATGCAAAAGGAACTTCTCTAGGCAGGAAACACAAGAGAAGGAAAATACCTACAATATAAAACCCAAAACAATTAAGAAAATGGTAATAGGAACATACATATCCATAATTACCTTAAATGTAAATGGATTAAATGCTCCAACCAAAAGACATGCACTGGCTGAATGGATACAAAAAAAAAAAGACCTGTATATATGCTGTCTACAAGAGACCCACTTCAGACCTAGGGACATATACAGCCTGAAAGTGAGGGAATGGAAAAAGATATTCCATGCAAATGGAAATCAGAAGAAAGCTGGAATAACAATTCTCATATCAGACAAAATAGACTTTAAAATAAAGACTATTACAAGAGACAAAGAAGGACACTACATAATGATCAAGGGATCGATACAAGAAGAAGATGTAACAATTGTAAATATATATGTACCCAACATAGGAGCACCTCAATACATAGGGCAAATGCTGACAGCCATAAAAGGATAAATCAACAGTAAAAAATAATAGTAGGGGACTTTAACACCCCACTTTTACCAACGGACAGATGATCCAAAATGAAAATAAATAAGGAAACACAAGCTTTAAATGACACATTAAACAAGATGGACTTAACTGATATTTAAAGGACATTCCATCCAAAAACAACAGAATACACTTTCTTCGCAAGTGCTCATGGAACATTCTCCAAGATAGATCATATCTTGGGTCACAAATCAAGCCTTGGTAAATTTAAGAAAACTGAAATTGAATCAAGTATCTTTTCCGACCACAATGCTAAGACACTAGATATCAATTACAAGAAAAAAAATCTGTTAAAAATACGAACACATGGAGGGTAAATACACTAGTAAACAACCAAGAGGTCACTGAAGAAATCAAAGCGGAAATCAAAAAATACCTAGAAATAGGGCTTCCCTGGTGGCGCAGTGGTTGAGAGTCCGCCTGCCGATGCGGAGGACACGGGTTTGTGCCCCGGTCCGGGAGGATCCCACATGCCGTGGAGCGGCTGGGCCCGTGAGCCATGGCCTCTGAGCCTGCGCGTCCGGAGCCTGTGCTCCACAACAGGAGAGGCCACAACAGTGAGAGCCCTATGTACCACAAAAAAAAAAAAAAAAGTACCTAGAAATAAATGACAATGAAAACACAACATCCCTAAATGACAATGAAAACACAACATCCCAAAACCTATGGAATGAAGCAAGTGCAGTTCTAAGTGGGAAGTTTATAGCAATACACTCCTACCTCAAAAAACAAGAAAAATCTAAAATAAACAACCTAACCATACACCTAAAGCAATTAGAGAACAAAAAACCCACAAAATTAGCCTAAGGAGAGAAATCATAAAGATCAGATCAGAAATAAATGAAAAAGAAATGAAAGGAACAATTGCAAAGATCAATAAAACTAAAAGCTGGTTCTTTAGAAAATAAACAAAGTTGATAAACCATTAGCCAGACTCATCAAGAAGAAAAGGGAGAAGACTCAAATCAACAGAATTAGAAATGAAAAAGGAGAAGTAACAATGGGCACTGCAGAAATACAAAGGATCATGAGAGATTACTACAAGCAACTATATGCCAATAAAGAGACAACCTGGAAGAAAAGGACAAATTCTTAGAAAAGCACAACCTTCCGAGACTAAACCAGGAAGAAATAGAAAATATAAACAGACCAATCACAAGCACTGAAATTGAAACTGTGATTAAAAATCTTCCAACAAACAAAAGCCCAGGACCAGATGGCTTCACAGGTGAACTCTATCAAACATTTAGAGAAGAGCTAACACCTATCCTTCTCAAACTCTTCCAAAACATGAGAGGGAGAAACACTCCCAAACTCATTCTACAAGGCCACCATCTCCCTGATACCAAAACCAGACAAAGATGTCACAAGAAAGAAAACTACAGGCCAATATCGCTGATGAACATAGATGCAAAAATTCTCAACAAAATACTAGCAAACAGAATCCAACAGCACATTAAAAGGATCATACACCATGATCAAGTGGGGTTTATCCCAGGAATGCAAGGATTCTTCCATATATGCAAATAAATCAATGTGATACACCATATTGACAAACTGAAGGAGAAAAACCATATGATCATCTCAGTAGATGCAGAAAAAGCTTTAGACAAAATTCAACACTGATTTATGATAAAAACCCTCCAGAATGGAGGCACAGAGGGAACTTACCTCAACATAACAAAGGCCATATATGACAAACCCACAGCCAGCATCATTCTCAATGGTGAAAAACTCAAACCATTTCCACTAAGATCAGGAACAAGACAAGGCTGCCCACTCTCACCATTATTCAACATAGTTTTGGAAGTTTTAGTCACAGCAATCAGAGAAGAAAAAGAAATAAAAGGAATACAAATTGGAAAAGAAGAAGTAAAACTGTGACTGCAGATGACATGACACTATACATAGAGAATCCTAAAGATGCCACCAGAAAACTGCTAGAGCTAATCAATGAATTTGGTAAAGTAGCAGGATACAAAATTAATGCACAGAAATCTCTTGCATTCTTATACACTAATGATGAAAAATCTGAAAGAGAAATTAAGAAAACACTCCCATTTACCATTGCAACAAAAAGAATAAAATACCTAACAATAAACCTACCCAAGGACAAAAAAGACCTGTATGCAGAAAACTATAAGACACTGATGAAAGAAGTTAAAGATGATACAAACAGCGGGAGAGATATACCATGTTCTTGGACTGGAAGAATCAACATTGTGAAAATCACTATACTACCCATAGCAATCTACAGATTCCATGCAATCCCTATCAAACTGCCAATGTCATTTTTCACAGAACTAGAACAAAATGTTTCACAATTTGTATGGAAACACAAAGGATCCCGAATAACCAAAGCAATCTTGAGAAAGAAACACTGAGCTGGAAGAATCAGGCGCCCTGCCTTCAGACTATACTACAAAGCTACGGTAATCAAGACAGTATGGTACCAACACAAAAATAGAAATATAGATCAATGGAACAGGATAGAAAGCCCAGAGATAAACCCACGTACATACGGTCACCTTACCTATGATAAAGGAGGCAAGAATATACAATGGAGAAAAGAAATCCTCTTCAATAAGTGGTGCTGGGAAAACTGGACAGCTACATGTAAAAGAATGAAATTAGAACACTCCCTAACACCATATACAAAAATAAACTAAAAATGAATTAAAGACCTAAATGTAAGGCCAGACACTATAATACTCTTAGCGGAAAACAGAGGCAGAACACTCTATGACATCAATCACAGCAAGATCCTTTTTGACCCACGTACTAGAGAAATGGAAAAAAAAACAAAAATAAACAAATGGGACCTAATGAAACTTAAAAGCTCTTGCACAGCAAAGGAAATCATAAACAAGATGAAAAGACAACACTCAGAATGGGAGAAAATATTTGCAAATGAAGCAACTGACAAAGGATTAATCTCCAAAATATACAGGCAGCTCATGCAGCTCAATAACAAAAAAAAAGGACAACCCAATCGAAAAATGGGCAGAAGACGTAAATAGACATTTCTCCAGAGAAGGTAGAGATTGCTAACGAACACATGAAAGGACACTTAACATCAGTAATCATTACAGAAATGCAAATCAAAAAGACATGAGGTATCACCTCACACCAGTCAGAATGGGCATCATCAAAATATCTACAAACAATAAATGCTGGAGAGGGTGTGGAGAAAAGGGAACCCTCTTGCACTGTTGGTGGGAATGTAAATTGATACAGCCACTATGGAGAACAGTATGGAAGTTCCTCAAAAAACTAAAAATAGAACTACCATAGGACCCAGCAATCCCACTACTGGGCATATACCCTGAGAAAACCATAATTCAAAAAGAGACATGTACCACAATGTTCATTGCAGCTCTATTTACAATAGCCAGGTCGTGGAAGCAACCTAAGTGTCCACTGACAGATGAATGGATAAAGAAGATGTGGCACATATATACAATGGAATATTACTTAGCCATAAAAGGAAACGAAATTGAGTTATTTGTAGTGAGATGGATGGACCTAGAGACTGTCATACAGAGTGAAGTAAATCAAAAAGGGGAAAAAAATACTGTATGCTAACACATATATATATGGAATATAAAAATAGTAATAATGATAATGGTTCTGATGAACCTAGGGGCAGGACAGGAGTAAAGACACAGACATAGAGAATGCACTTGAGGACACGGGGAGGGGGAAGGGTAAGCTGGGACAAAGAGAGATAGTGGCATGGACATATTTACACTACCAAATGTAAAATAGATAGCTAGTGGGAAGCAGCCGCATAGCACAGGGAGATCAGCTGGGTGCTTTGTGACCACCTAGAGGGGTGGGATGGGGGGGAAGACACAAAAGGGAGGGGATATGGGGATATATGTATACATATAGCTGATTCACTCTGTTATACAGCAGAAACTAACACAACACTGTGATGTAGTTATACTCCAATAAAGATGTTAATAAATAAAATGGTTCTCTTATGAGAAAACAATAAAATAAAATGAGGCATCAGCACACTATCTCTATTCAACTGTTCCCTTCAAAAGTGTCTTATAAAGATAAAAGTTGTATTTATGTTTAAAAGAAATAGTTTGATATTTAAGTTCTATTATCTTTTTTCTGCAGTTCGATACTGGTATAATTTCTGAGCCTCTCCATTTACAATATTTTTCTGCTGCCTTCACACATGGATGATAGATTATAGCAAAGTCTTATTCCATTCTCTTTTCACCCTTAAAATATCGAGTATATTGTTCCCTTAAGTGTTAATTGCTAAAAAGGTAAGTATTCTAACATTTGTTTCTTTGATAATTTTATTAATACACTGTATATGGCCTATACTAAAATTTCCTTTCTTCAAATTCCTTTATTATTTAAATAGTAGAGTTCATGCTAACCTGTACACCTTCTAGAAGAATTAAAATATAAAATTTATGTTGAGAGTTACTTCTTTTTTTACTACAGCATTTCTGGTTTGGTTATACTGTCCTTTCCAACAGAAACCTAAGCAGACATTCAAGTGTGTCAGAATGTTATTTGTCAACATGACAAATTCACATTTTTTGTTTATTAGATTCTTTAAAGCAGCTAGACTTTTGTTTGCATGTCCTTTTCACTGTCACCAATTTCATTTTTTTTTTTTTTTCCATCCTGTCATAGACCCCAAAGTCCAGTAAACCACACTGACGGGCACTGAAAGGGCACAGTGGTGAATTACATCACGTGGTGTGCTAACAACACAGGTCATGAGCTTTAAGTTGTAGAGCTAACAGCAGCCCTTTGTGGATCTTATACTTCCCGTTATAACTACGTATTTTATCTGGTCAAAGTGTCATACATCAGCCAACAACCATAATGAGAGGAAGGCTGACTTTTCTTCCTACATTACTCCGGGGTAATGGCTATTTTGTTTCACAAGAAAGGGAGTGTGAACCAGTGTACATCACTGGTTCAGTTTTCCAATTTAATCTCATTAACCTCCATGCTTCTGAAAGGTGATAAAACGCAGAGGTTAAGAGGATGGATTCTGGAATCAGATGTCAAACTTGCCTCAAAGTCTGTTTGTAAAATAGGGAGAATAACTACTTCACTGAGTCACTGTAAGGATAAAACAAACTACTATAGATAATACACAGTAGTGCCTATCGTGTCAAAACCCCATAGCAGTGTTAGCTGTCATTACTATTGGGTAAAAAATCTCTCCAAATCAGCCCAGTTCTTCATTCAGTGAACATATCATTGGTCATAGTTTTTAATTTGCTGTCACGTGTATCTCTTTGCAATTAGGAGAGACTTCCAGGATTGCTAACCAGACAAGGTTCTAAACCAGAATTCAAAGGATGCCTTTGGTTACTGCAAGTCAACTATCCTTTTACTTACATTTCATCAAGAAAATAGACAATCTTTGTGTTTGTTTTCTTAATGTAATTCACAAGGCTATGGTCACCTTACTGCGACTAGAGTGTAAACAACCTGATAGTAGGCGCTATGACTTATTCAAATTTTCACATGGATTTAATGCGGTCTGTGATGTAGCTTGTTACTTCAATTTTTCATTGAATAAAGGAATAGATTAATGAAAAAGTGATAGACAGAATCTGTGTAACTAATCAAGGCTCTATTTTCTTTCTTCGTACTCAAAAATTTTAATCTGAAATTGGTAAAGAATAGATTGAGAGGAAATACAATGAACTTGAATAAACTTGCTTAACTTTGGTAGACTCTAGAAGTAACAATAGCAAACATATGGATTTCACATCTCTTAAAATACACAAGGATTAAAATTAAAAGGAACAAAGTGCTTGGCAAACATGATCTTTAATTCAACAGATGGATGTCTTTTCTACTTTTGCTGATAAAAGAAATTTAACATAATGAAAATGTGTATTTTCTGCCTTAATTTTTGCATTTTCTTGCACTTCAGTAAGAAAACTTAAAACCCCTCCGGCCTCTTCAGGTGTTTCGACAGTAAAGATTTTATTTTAACGTTTTTTTTTTTCTTGGCAGACAAGACAGAACCTATCCAAGTATGTATTTTACTAGATTATAGAAATCTGCTAAATTTAAATAGGTTAATGATCATGAACTTATAGCAATGGCATTAAGTTACATGCCTACCAGCCACCAACATATTACTGATATACACATAGTTCACCGTATTTCAAAAGCTACTTGAGCATCTTTTATTGAAATTATGACTACATTTACTATTAGGATTCTATAGAATTAAAACGACAAAGTAATTTTGAATTTTCATTATCTGCTCTAAGAACATTAATTATTCTTGATATTTTCATATTAATTTGAATTCTATGAAAAACTGAATTTTTGAACTAAAATGTGGGCAGATACGAAAACAAGTATTTTTAAATATCTTGTGGGATGTATCTTCCAGCTTAGTCTTCATTGTCTGTTTCAAAATTGTTTTGTTTTCCAGGTTCCCCTTTTCATCAAAATAAGCATACTTCACTGAGAACCTAAATATATGATTTTTATTTGTCAAGTATATTTCTATTTAAAAAATCTGAATAAGACTCCATTTTGAAGTTATGTTGAATTACTGCAAATATTTAGTTACTGTTGACTAACCAGTAGATTAAAATGTGCTAAATTATATGAAAGAATTCACAGGTATTCATGCTATAAAATCATTTTCGAAGGTTATATTCCTTTTCAGTGCTCCATATTCAAACTCACTGATTTTTTTTTAAAAATCAAGTGTAACAAGATATCTATGCTACAAAAAAATTAAGAATTTAAACAAAATGGCTATAGTTAATATTAGCAATAGTACAGGAAACAATCAGATGGTAGGAATTTGCCATACTTCAATCTGTTTTGGAAATCAATTTAGCAGTATGTATTAGTAGCCTAAGACACTTGAGAATTTAGTAATCTGGGTTAAGATATATGTACCACCGGTAACAGTGTAAAGTGCCTGGGATTATCTACGTGTCTACAATATTATGATGGTTAAATTATACTAGTTTTATGATGGTATTAAAAAGTCATGTTTGTGTGTGTGAGAAGAGCTTTAAATGTTTATAGTCTTTGAATTATTCATCCTGCTAAAAGCCTACCTTAGCCATAATGACGTGTAGGCAAAGACTTATGTACAAGGATATTACAGCGTTAGGTAAAATATCTAAAGGAGATGTTTTAGATGCATGTATTCTGCTATTTAATGGAACAACCCAGTAATTTAAATCATGCTTTTAAAAGTCTTTAATACTTGGGGGGGAAAAAGGTTAATAAAAATGGTAAATGAAAATTCAAGGAGCAAAAGAGCACCTAGTTTTTTTTCACCAAATTTTGTAGGTAAGATACACAAATTATAAACACTCACAAAAAAGAAATGCAAATACTGTGAATACACCTTTTAGAAACTAAAGAAATTTACTTATGACCTGGCTGCATGTTTTTCCTTTATAATTATGTACATTTTTAAAATTTAACAGTGAATGTGAATATAATATTGTGGTATAAATAGCATTTGGATTAAATGCTAAGAACACTGAAAATGGCTCACGTATTTGATTAAAACTATATGAAGTATGTTTTGGGCAGATACTAAATTGCATGGAAATTATTAAGTTGTATCTCCAATGACTTTCTATTTTCTTCATTGTTTCTACATTTAGTAATTGGAATTTTTCTGTAAGCAACGTTTGCCCCTTTTCTCCCATTTATTCAGTTTCATCAGTATGGACTCATGGATATTAATTTTATTTGGGGGATTATAATCCATTACTATCACCATTTTGTTGGTGAAATTTTTCCAGCTTTGGGGCAGTTCCTGTGTCCTTTATAACGTGGCCCCATCCTTTTTCTTTTGTTTTTAGCACTTATTTACTTTCTGATATTGCAAGACGCTCCAGGTTTATCTTGCGTATTTCCTGCTCCAACCTCAGAACCAGCCATTTCTCCAAGGAGCATGGCTTCTTTTATTGTAGAATGGCATTTAAAAACCAAGATCTTGGTTTCTTATCATTACTGGAGCATCACTACTTCTGGGAACACTGTAGTAATAAGTTATGCAGGCAAGATGCAAAGACAAATGTTAAAATGCGGTCAAAACTTAACAGATTTTTGCATACCCCTAAAATATTCATTATTGTGATCATTTTAACATGTCCACAAATTTTTAATACCTCTCACCTCAAGAGATGGAATTTAACCACCACTATCCTCTCAAGTGTGGGCTGGACTTACCTTCCTTTTAGTAATTAGAGTATGGAAAAAGGAAAGAATAGTAACTTTCCACTGAGGAATCCTGGCAGACCCTCCTTTAAGCAAATAGTCCAGGTTAACTCACTGAAAGTAATAAAGTAAAAAATGTTGATAACACCCCAGTATGATGTGATAAAACCTCAAGGGTACTCTTCCATTAAATCTGTAACATCAGGTTAATCGTAACACATATGAGACAAACTCAAACTGAGGAATGTGGACAAAAAATATCTAACCAGCCGCCTTCAAAAGTGTCAAGGTCAGGAAAGGTGAAAGACCATCAAACTCTCCTAGATTGGAATAGACTGAGGAGACATGAAGACGAAGTGCAGTGTGGTATCCTGACTGGATCTGGGAACAGAAAAAGGGCGTTCGTGGGAAAACCAGTGGTATTCAAGTAACGTCAGGCAGTTTCGTAAATATTATCACACCATTGTTCACTTTATAGTTTTGATAAATGCATCACGGTTATATACAGTGAAACAATTAGAAGAAGCTCTGCAAATGATATATGGGAACTCTGTACTATCTGTGCAATGCTTCTGTAAGTCCAACATTTTGAAATAGAGTACAAAGTGCAAAGGTAGGACAGGGTTCGAAAATTCACATCTCTTAGTTAACACAGTGCCGTATAAAGGAAGGGCTGCCTGCATGTCTGTTTCATCCCATATCACAGAGCCTAGAACAAAACAGACGCTGGATAAATGGAGCCTTCAGTTATTAGTAATATTTTAGAGTAATGAGACAATGTTAAAAATGTAAATGGAAGTTATGTTCTCTTGGAAGTTGAAACTGGAAATTTACACGCAATATCATAGGCAGTATGGAATGATTGAAAACGTGTGGATAGACTGAAGTGCTTCTAGGGACACAAATGGGCATCATATATAGCGATGTTATCTAAAAAGAAATGCTCTTCAATTTATTTTTATGCAGCCCAACTTGGAGAAGGCAAAGAGACTAAATATTGTTTTATGGGAAGAGATGTCTTGCTTCAATACTGAATCATCCATCGTGTATGTCTCTGGGACCCGAGTCATGCCTTTGATTTCTCTTTTATCCCTCTGATGACTAGTTCAGCATTCTTTACATTGAAGGCTCTCAATAAGTCCTTGATGACTGAATGCTTTTTGCGATTCTTTCATCTTCACTCTGATTTATTGCACTCCTTTGAACCAACAACGAAGCACAGATGGGGAAATTGATGCAGCACTTCTGAAACCTGTTCAATTAGTTGTTCAACTATATTTTAAAAGGGAATGTGCATCTGTCAGAATGGGAGGAAGGAGAAAGTATTTTTCATTTTAAGAGCCTGTGTCCATTTGACTGATTCTAGTCAAATGGAAGAGGTTAGCAATGATTCTGACTTCAAACGTCAGGCCTCCCAACTCTTTCTGCTTAAAGCTGTGGAACACAAGCATTTTTCCTGCCTCAAAGAATTGCGGAACTTTATCTGTGCTTTTAAGAAGCATTCAGTGGTGGTGATTTGACACATTGGTCCCATAAACCTGACTAAATATATAGCACTTGGAAAATCGGGACAATTTAAGTGTTTCAGGTCTCATATAAAACAAGAAAGTTCATCTGGTTCTGATGAAATAGGCTGTGAAAATAATGTGCACTGAAGCAAAATTAAGACTCAATAGTTATTAACGTTTCAACTTTGTGTAGCATTGTCAAGGGAAGCTATAATTCTATTAAGTAACTACTTCAATCTGTTACAGAATTATTTAGCTTACAGCACTATGTTTAGAATAAATCTGAATTAACCTGCATATGAAAAAGTTTAGACTCAATTCTTCATTAAGCCAACTGACTACCCTCATTCTTCTAAGTCTCCAGCAGGTGACAGTGAAATTTTCATGGCTATACAAAGTACTTGGCGATGACTAAAATACCTGGGCTTCAGAAAAAAATTCAAATTTTAAAATGGACCTTGATAAAAAAAAATATATATCAAACCCAATTGGTGGTTGTACTTCTCTGTAATTAAGCCTAAAACGTAAACTTAAATGAACAGAACTGAAAACTTTGATGCAGAGGCAATACTCATACCCCAAAAAAGAAATTTTGTAGAAAAAAATCTCACTATCTTAAAAGACACAATGCAGTTAAGCAGATGTTTGGCAGCTAAGAACGTATAAGCAGAGAGGTAGATTTTCTAAGAGGAAAGCAGAGAATTATTAACACATTGGAACATTTCAATACAATACATATATTTATATTTAAAAAATAAAGGTGTTTCATCCGCATAAGAGACATCAGTGCAGAAAAAAATGGGCCAATCAATTCTATTTCCAAAACAACGTTTGCATCCTACAGGAACAGATTTGTCCGTATGGTACATGCTGAGATTAGATCTGCATCTCTCTCACCCTTTCCTTCTGCCTTAGCAGAAGAAAGTTCTTCTGCATGTGGAAAATCCCAGGGTTTTAACTGCTTTGGCCTCCTACTCAGGAATCAGGTCCAAACCTCTTTGCCATGAAGGCAACGATGCCTATGAACAGACGACTGTGCCTCCTGCTTCTGCTGTCTTTAGACTGTGTCAACAAGGAAGAGGGAGCTGGAGAAAGCTCAAAGAACACATTCTGCCTGGATATACTCCCTGCATGTAAACCCAGGCAAAATTGAAAGGTAGCTTAAATATCTTCCATTGAAAGACATCCAGAAACCTCTCATTGCTGACTCTCAAATAACATGCGTGTTACAGTTTAGTATAAAGCTAAAAACTACCACACCATTTGATTGGTCTTTCTGTGGTTAATTTTTTTAAAAAGCTTAATCAAAGTCCATATACTGAGCAATGGAACCCGCAGAACCATTTTGAATGGGTTCAGCCGTATCTCCTAGAAAGCAGACAGAGCATGAGATGGCAGAAAAAAATAAACCCCATCAAGTCTGGTAGTGCGGCCAAGCCATTGGTATCAAAGCCACACGCTGTGTGGTTTATTCAGTGAGGTCATGACCCTGCGGGGGGGTGAGGGATCACTGCAGGGCAGCTGAGCAGCTTAGAATGAACCGAAATGAAGCCACAGTGGCAGGGCTGTGCATGTGTTCGATAAACGTCCCCAAAGCACAGTGGGAACCAGGGACAAGCCCTGTTGACATGGAGCATTTCAGGGATAGAAGCTGAACTTAGATAAGGTAGCGTTCCCCCCTTGAGTGCTAGGGCTTTTGCCATACAATAAGGCAGCCTCCACATGCACTGACAAATCATTGGTGGCATGTGGAAGTCACTGTAGTTTAAGATATAGCATCCTAATAGCAATAATCGTCTTTTAAAAATAAGTGGCACAGTTACTCGGAACAAAAAATGAATCAAATAATGCCATTTGCAGCAACCTGGATGCAACTAGAGATTATCATATTAGATGAAGTCAGTCAGAAAGAAAAATACCATATGATATCCCTCAAATGTGGAATCTAAAATATGGCACAAAAGAACCTATCTACGAAACAGAAACAGACTCACATAGAGAACAGACTTATGGTTGCCAAGGGGGAGGGGTTGGGAGTGGGATGGCCTGTGAGGTTGGGGCCAGCAGGTGTAAGCGGTTACATATAGAATGGCTAAACAACAAGGTCCTACTTTATAGCACAGAGAACTGTACTCAGTATCCTATGATAAACCATAATGGAAAAGAATATATTAAAAAACTGAATGTACATATATGTATAACTGAATCACTTTGCTGTACAGCAGAAATTAACACGACATTGTAAATCAACTATACTTCAATTAAAAAAATCAAAAAAATAAGTTGGAAGGATGTAACATGTAGCACAGGGAATGCAGCCAATACTTTTTAACTTCACGTGGAATAGAACTAATAAAAATATAAAATTACCATGCTGTATCCTGAAACTAGTATAATATTGTAAGTCAACTATACTTCAATTTTTAAAAACGAATGAAAAATAAACAAAACTATACTGGGTAAAAGCTTCAGTGACCCCATAGAATTCAGCACATCAACTGGTTGGCATGAAGGCCTAATGGCTTTTACTGGTATTGACCTAGAACCCGGAGCATAGGATACACTTAGTACATAGATTCTGAGTTAATAGTTCTTTCATGAAATATACCAGACACTGAACTAACTCAGCCTCCGTGTAAATGTCATAATTGGCCGACTCTCTGGAGGTTTCAAAGCAAGGATGACTGGGCCGGGTAGACGGCTCCGGGTGACTGCCAGGGACCCGCCCTAAGACAAAGGTGAGTGAAACTTATCCCTGTCCACCGAAGTGGTGACGCTTTCGGTGTAAGCTCACTGCTACCAAACCCAAGCCTGTGCTTGCAGGACAGCATCTACATTCCTCCCCATGTCAGAAGCTCACAGCAGTTTTTAAACATGTATTCCACCCTATCCGCTGAGTGGAAAAAGAGAAATGGGAAAACTGCTGTAAGATATGATTTTAAAAAAATGTTGTACTCCTTGAATTTCGGTCACAGCCATTGTTCACAAATGCCATTTTTCCCGTGACAGCTCGAGGACTGATAATGACATCGGTAGGGGGGGCATGTTTCAGTCCCTGTTGGTTTAGCAAAAAAAACAGGAATTATGTTGAAGGCATATTTCTACTAGCGATTCCAAAAAGGAATATATGACTAACACAGGAGGGGAAAGTCATTATGAACTGAAGTTATAGATGTTCTAAATGGTGAACTACTGTGCTTGGAAGAATATGTTATAAGCCACTTGATGAAAAAAAGAGCAACTGGACTATAAAAATGAACAAATAAAAAAGAATATAAAAAGGCCAGGGTGAAGTAAGTAGTGAAAGGCTTTTAGTACCAAGACATTGACTGGAGTCCATTAAGAAGTAGAAATGAGATTGCAGGTGTATTTGCAGAGCTGGCCCTGTGCTGTATTCCAACTCAGTAATTCTACAGACATGGAGCAGATGAACACAATTTCTAGAAAAAATAAATGATCAAAAAGGCAGAAGAACGTAAGCATTAGTGATAATCACTGCTGAAAATAAGAAACTTTGGGGCTTTAAGTTCTTCCATAGGTGCTCAGTGGTATATATTCACAGATGAATTTCTGGGCAAAATAAAAGTGCATATAAAACGTGTTAGTGATAAGTAAGAGGGATCAACTTCTCCACATTAATGAAAACCACACAGCTTAATTATGGACAGTGTGCCTTGTTAAGTATCTATATGACCAGAGAAGAGAATGAGAAGTGAAGAAATAAACAGTAAAGCTAAAACTAGCTTAAGATTAAAGTAACATAATTCAAAGGCAACATGATAAGCATTGACAGTCACTTTAATTACCAAATAGCGAAAAGTAAGCAACAGCACGAGCTTGCAAGATTCTGTGTCTGTCTAGCGCTGCATAAATTATCCCTCAGTCTGTTTTGATCCACTAAATAATTTCTACACACATAAATCAGGAGTATCTCAATCACCTTGTTATAAGAACTAAATCTACACAGTATAGAGCAAACGGCCAAGACAAGTGGAGACTTGATATGGGAAGTTCTAAATTTATACTTATCGCGCCTCTAAATTTATACGTATCGCGCCACGTAAACATACAACCTAAATATTACAGTGAGAATGACATGCAAACACAGCTTCACAACAAATCCCCAAGCTCATGCTTCCACCTAGACTGTTGCTCTGAAGCCCCTCCTATATGGAAAACAAGGGCCATCTTTAGTCATCACATAACTCTCATCGGCCTAACTGCCCCAAACGTGGAAGACTGTTGAATGTCTTGTATAAACTCTCATGGGCAGCGCAATCTGACACTCCTGCACTTGTGCAGTGTCTGCAAAACGAGGCCTGAGGGACAGAGCCTGAAGGTAATAAAGTTCATCGCTTCTCCCAGTGGAGGGCTAGCATCTCAAATATTGATACATTTGGAAAGCAGAGGGACACAGAACACCGTCCACTCCTGTCTGCATATTTCTCTCCTCCAAAAGTAGCCAGCCACCCCTGCCAATTTCCTGGGTCAAATTCTAGGAAAAATTTACAATGTTTACAGTTGAGCTAGGAAAAAAAAAAATCCCTGGGGCGGGGGTGGGGGGGGTGGTGGTGGTGGTAAAGGCCATGAATGTACTTAGCATTGAGCCTTAGGCTCCAGTCATGGAGTCCAGAAGAAGTGGCAACTAGAAAGTCTGCAACGTAGAACTGGGAAGTGGTCTCTGTGGACTGCTGTTCACAGTGGCCCACATTCACATGTGGAACTACCCTCTATCAGAGTAAGCCCACGCCCTGTCAGTGACCGAACTCGTCCATGAGTTGACAGCGTTGGACAGGGCAGGGAGCCAACCACTTCTAGCGGACCTACTATGTGGTAGGCGGCGTACAGTCTACTAGGTGCACAGTATCTCTTTTCATCTTGTCAATAGCCATTAAGGCGGACAGCAGCTACTGCATCACGAAAAAGAAAGCTAGAGGAAGTTAACTGCTTCGTGCCCAATGCCAGGAAATAATCGCCCAGTCCGGATGAAATCTAGGTCTGTGTTATTCCCAGTCCCACGTTCCTTATGGCTGACTCGCCAGAAGGCTGCTTCCACCCAGCTTCTGCTAAACCACTGACACCCGTCCAACCTTGAAGGCCAGCGAGCACGTGCGTAGTTCCAGAGTATCCCCGGAGACAATGAGGAGAGACATGGCCCACAAGCAAACATGAGAGTGACCGTGGTTATGATTCTTCAATGTCCGGATTGAGCTCATAACTGTCAATTGAGAAATTTGAGAAGCGTCATTCCCTAAAATCTCAGACATGAGGGGAGAAAATTAGATGTTCAGTCTTCTGTGTTCTGAACAGAGCACCTGGACTAGGTAGATGCAGAGAACCTATCACCTCAGCTCGAAAGAATATCATTTTGGAATTTTCAGAATTTAAGAGAAACACCAAAGGAGGCTGGATAACTGTTAGCAAAAATCTTCTATAGAGCTCTGCATGCAAGATCGGCAAAGACTGGAAGGTGCCCAGTGCAACGTCAGTGCTGAGGAATGAATCTAAGATGTAAAGCTGTAGACCCATGGGCATCAGCAAGGCCAGGACTTGACACTGCAAAAGGGCATTGCATTATTGCGAAAATGTGTAATTTAGAAGGCGATTCTGAACATAGCTCTAGACTCTGGTGATTTTGGTGTCTAATAAAAGTTACGTGTGATATATGTATTTCAAGAAAAAGTAATCATCATAACTTAATCAAAGAAGAAGAGCACAGTTGATCCTTGAACATCAGTCTGACCGCAGGTCCACTTATAAGTGGATAGTTTTCAATAGTGAACGCTTGGCGGCTGCAGAGGACCCTGTAAGTTACAGGTGGATGTTTGACTGCTCAGAGGGTCACTGCCCGGCAAACTGCCACATTGCTCAAGGGTCGACTGTATACAATTTCATGTAAAAAAAAACTGAATTATCAAGCCATGGTTCTTAGTTTGGAAATAAAAATAAACTTACCAAAAATGATAATTGAATGAAATTACTATGGGTCTTTAGTTAAAGACAACAGCAGAATAGGGGAAACAAGGTATCGCCAATATCCTTGTTAGAGCTTTAGAGCTACTTTGTGAAATTATCCCCAAGGTGTACAATTAGTTGTCCAAATTTAGTGACAGTACAGAATTACATGAAACACAGAGAACACGTTTTTGCAATGAATCAAGTTTGAGATATTACTTGTATGGTTTAACCTACAGACATGAAAAATAATACTATTTATAAAATACTTTTCTGGGAAAAAAACATGATATAATTACAATGCATGTATAGAACGGCTTGAAAATGAATAGTATTTAAAATCCTACTTATCAGAAATGTGAAAAATATTGTGTATTTTTATTGATGAGCTGGCACTATTAACCCTTATAAATAGGAAATTCTGTCTTTTGCTATTGTTCTCCCACTTGTAATAATGGTGATGTATTTTCCCAGAACCACTGGGAAAATGATCTGGATGATTCTACTGCACCTTATAAGGGCAGCTCTTAGTCACAGAACAAAGCAAAGAAAAATGACCCCTAGTCTTGGTTGCATTTGGCCTGTTCCGAAAAATCACCTAGTATCCAGCCTCCGCTAAGCAGTTGAGAATCTTCATTTTGAAATCTAGAACTTAGCTTCATAGGCAATTTCCTGAGACATAAATGATTACACAGTTAAGTGACCTTACAAATTTTGTTTTGTTTTGCACAGTTCTCTACAACTGTGGACATTATATAAATATTTCTTCACTCAACTAAGTGTCTGGATAATTGTACCTGTCGGATAAAATTTTGTTCTGTGAAGCTTTGTCTTTCAAATGCACGTTCTTCCCTTCTGAACCCTAAGTAGCTCACCGAGTCTCCATCCACAAAAACCTGATACACCATCTTTCACCATTGAGTGTGATCGGGACTTTGTTTATCACACTTCCTTAGAGCCCATCTCACCTGGAATTATGTACACTGTATTCATACACGTTGTAGGTAAATATTCTCTAGATCTGCTACAATAAGACAGTTGCCCCCTACAATTGAAATACCTGCCCCGTTGGCTTCTACCGCTATAAATCAATGCCTGTGTTTCAAGAAGAGAACATCTGTCCATCTTCAAAAGGAGAATAAGTGCATGAACACATCGGTTGCCTAGTAGTAGTTAAGAAATAACACTACCCGTGTTGGAATTATTGAATAGAATTTGAAGGACATGATTTATTTTGCAGATAAAGGATTGTATTTAGGAAGAAACATAATTCACTTGGTGTCACACAGCTGGTAAACAGTATAGTGTGTGAGTGCGTGTGTGTGAGCGCATGCGTACACACCTTAACCACCTTAACTTCCACAATCAGATCACTGCTCATTCTGTTACTCCATCTGGGAATTGGAGATGCCAATGTTATGCTTCCTGCTGTGCTATTAATCACTCCCCCCTCAAAAAAAATCATTTCCACTGTGTTATTTGCATAGAAACATACAAGTGAGAAGGGCAGTAACATCATGACTATGTTTATGGCTTTCTTATGTAGCCTGATAGAAGATGCTACTATGGAACTGTTCTTCCTAGTTTAAGAAGGGAGGTAAATCCTGCCTCAAAGGGACCTGTGGCCACTTATCAGAGTAACTACTCTGGAGCAAGGGAAATAAATGCGGAAGACCCTGCGATTGTCCTCTGGGGGCTGAGAGGTCTCCAGCTGACAGCTAACAAGAAGGCAGATCCCAGTTGCACAACCACTACAAACTGAGCTTGGAAGAAGACCCTCCCCACACAGCCTTAGATGAGATCATCACCCAACCAGTACCTTCCTTTCAGCCTTGTGAAACTGAGCAGAGAAACCAGCCTTGCTGGTCCTGAACTTCTAGAGAATGGTGAGATAATTCAACTGCTTTGTAAGCCACTAACTTTGTGGAAGTTTGGTACATAGCAATAGGAAACAAATATATTATCGAACCATTCTGCTCTCCCCCTAAAAGTCATAGTGGTCTCCTGGGTAGATTGGGGTCTACTGGAGGCCAGATGATAAATGGAACAGTAGTCCAGGTCTGTTTTACTCTAGGTCCAATGAGTCTGAATGAACCACATGTTCCCAATTATCTGGGGTGGATATACATGGCAGCTGTCATAACCCCCAATCAATATACTGACCCAGATTGAGTCAACATTGTAGGAAGGGCCAAGTAGAAACCCTGGAATCTGCCACCCTTCAACCTAATGAATAAACCAGAAGCAATACAGCGTCCAGGTAGATTTGAAAAGTTTGGCAACATCCTCAGACTTAAATTACGTTAAGTGTGGATTTTGATTACCAATATATCCCTTTGAATTCACGTTTATGGCCCCTTCATAAACTAGAAGGACAGTGGAAGATAAGAGGGGAGTAGAAGAAACAACCAAGTGGAAGTCCTTTTTACAGCTCCTATGCTGTAAGTGATGTGTACATTGAACTAGATTAACACCACTTCTGGAACTTAGCACACGGCTACTGATCTGAGGAATCCAAGCTTTTCAATCCTCATCAGAAAGCAGTTCACTCTTGTGTGGAAAGGGCGACAGTACACCTACAGTCTGGCTTCAGTATGGTGTTAACTCCTTTTCTCTCAAAACTATAGTCTGTGAGGACTTGACATCTTATGCCACGAAGTGTCATGCAGGCTTCGTGTACGGTAATTGCTCCAGGGTACAGTGGCAAGTGCTCTGGAGGGTGGAAACAACAACCGCAAGAGACTCAGAGGCCTTTCATATTGGTAAAGTTTTTTGGGGGGGAGGGGTTCTATGATCTGGGACACTCCAGGAGCACTTCCAACGCAAACAAATTAGTACACCTGGAACTCCCTACTACAAAATAAGAGTCCCAGCACTTGATGGCCCCTTGAGATTTTAGAGACAGCATATGTCAACTCTTACAAATACTACTCTGACTCATCTACTGGTTGGATCAAAAGGGTCCCAGTTTCATGTGGGGCTTAGAGTGAGAGAGGAATGTCAGGTCCACTCTGTGCTGCAAGATCCCTGCCATGCGACCTGCATGATCTGGGAAAGCCAGTGCTATGATAAGTAAGCCTAATAGCTAAAGGTGCAGAGAAGTGTCTGGAAAGCCCCCATAGAGCCACAGCACAGACCCCTGGCGTCCCAGAGCTAGGCCATGCTACTTATAGCAGAGTCAGCACTTCCTGCTATGCCACTGGGTCCTGATAACTAGCCAGTGTCTGCCCACGGAACATCAGTGACTCTGAGATCAGAGCTGCACGTCAGGAGGTGAACACCCACAGATCTCCGCATCGTAGGGTCAGCGGGCACAAACCCCGTATGTGATGGATACGGCAACTTGGTGATCAGGTCCAAGCATATCCAAATGTCTCAAGTTTCATGAACAGGATTGCCTCCCAACTCTTGGACCAGAACCTTTGTCAGCTCAACCTACGGCATTAAAGAGGTCCCCTGAGACCAGCATACAGAGAAGAAGAAAAAACTCAGATCGGTCACAGATGGGCAGCTTAATGTGTTTGTGCTGGAAACACATCTTTTGCTTAATAGTGTTGCCACTACAGACCCACTTACAGGTGGACCTGAAGACATCGTGAGGGAAAATGTTCCCAGTCGATAGGGTTTCATGCTGCTGTGAAAGCCCTTTACATTCACTAAGCTGTGTCTGTAAAGAGGCTGAGTTAGCCTGAGAGAAGAATAGACGTGAACTCCTGGCCAGTGGCAAGTATGATGGCTGTGGGTCAGGATTCTTAAAATAGCAAGTTTAAGACGGTGAACAAGGAGGTCTGGGGAACAAGTATGTGAATGGGCCTCCGGGATAAAGCACGGACTGTAGGCATCTTTGTGTCTCATGTCCACGTCCACCAGAAAGGCTCCTCCGCAGAGGAGGTGTTCAACAACCTAGCCAACGAGATGAGTTGCCTGGTGCCTTCAGCCAGGCCCTGTCCTCAGCCATCCCAACGGGCCCACAGAAGGAATAAGCATGGCGGTGGGGAAGAGACCATGCCTGAGCACCATAGCATGGCTTTCCTCTCACCAAGGCTGGGCTGCCTACTCACACCCCTGAATACTTACCTCATTAGCGCACATTGCACGGTGGTAGCAATTGACCTGAGTATCTTGAGTATCTAGGGTGGTTGCTACTCACTGGGACAAGACATCTGGGACCTGGAGGAACCCGAGACATCACTTGGTACTTCTAGGCCTGTTGACACAATGAAGGGGGATCATAGCATTCTGAACTGATAGGAGATCAAGTCCCCCGAGAGATGAAATTCGGCACCTCAGCTGCCACCAGCAAGCTAAAATGTGGGCCAAGAGTAAGGGACATCCCGCATGGGTGATGGAAAAGGGAGATTATTAATTACAGCCCCGAACTGGCTGCAGCAACGGGGACTCCATCCTGTTACACTTACTTCCCTAAGATAAAGGTGTGGCTGACTTACCACCATGCTGAGCTGGGCACAAAAAAGACCTAATGTTGCAGCTGCACAGCACAAAGGATGGACAGGATGCAGACAGAAGAGAAGAAGAGTTGCTGCCCCTTTTCATCCCTTTGGCCTGGCTCTCATTTCAGAGCTAGTGAGACTGGGCAATTTCATGCAAGGTGACCCTCCAACTAAGCCTTCCACCATAATTGCTTTCCATGTTCTTTCAGATTTCTGTCATAGAATCATCTTCCAAGTCTAAAATTCTGACCCATGGGCCCTGTACAAATGTGTTACAGAAGTGAAGAGTACTTGGTACTAGGAAATCCTCAGCCAATACAGGAGGAGAGCTGGTGGATAAATGCTGCAGCCCAGGGCCAAGTCTGGGAAGCCTTCTACATGCTTCTCAGATGTCCCTGCAAAACCCAATCCCTGGCGCCTGCAGCAGAGACACAGATAACATACTCTGGTCACTCCTTCCGTCTCCCTCTGCCTCCTCACTCCTACCCGGAGTCAAGTCTCAAATCACCCTGCTGCCCTGATTGCAGACCCTGCTTTCGGAAACAGAACGCAGACGCCTAGGTTTCATGGAAACCTCCTAGATATTAAGAACGATTCTTATATACTTATTATCATTTGTAATATTAGCATTATTGAACTGGTGCTAAATAAGCGTACATTATGTATGTACCTTAGCATATGTAAATAAGATTATTCCTGTATGAGCTGTGGTTTTATTCACTGATGATATTAAAGTTTATACTGAACTACGTCTCTCCATTATAAGTGTTAAAGTACACAATTATCCATCTGCTGAGCTGACATTTTTCAGCCTGACATTTAATATTGTCACAGACAGTCCTACTGAGCCTTGCCTAGGATTTCAAAGACAGTGTCTGCAGGCAGAAACGTTTTAATTAAAGTTTGAGTTAATGAAAATTATGAGTCACAAAAATAACTGCCTCAAGTAATATTAAATATCCAGACTGGAAATAAATCTGGAAGTTCTAATCTAAAAGCTTTCAATCGTCTCTAAGTTTGCTATAACGAGCACAAGGTTCAGACGTCCACCACTGTCAATTTTGTTCAATTTACTACCTTGTAGAATTTGTAAACAAGCCCATTTCCCTCTTCAGAGATGAGCAGTTCTTTTTGTTGTTGTTTCCAATTTTGCATTCCCCACAGTGATTCTCACATAGTAATAAGACGAATATTAGCTAACGTTTTGATCTCACGCTATGTAATAGTTTGTTTTACACACGTTCCCATATATAGTTTTTTACAGCATCTCTGTGAAAGAGTTAGATCATCCCCATTTTACAGATAAAGAAATTATGGTACAAAGGTCTAAAATAAACATATCCAATATCATGCCTGGTGGTAACACAAGGATAAAAATCCCAGCAGTCTGACTCCATTTCTAACAACTAGACAATTGTGACTAAAAATATATTTTGGGGAGGTAAGTCCCCCGATAAAACTCTTAAGGTTTTAAGAAACTACAGCTGTACCTATGCAATTTTTCACCATATCATATACCAATATATACCTCTATATTTCAAATATTCTTTGAGAATATGCTTCATTCTTATTCTAAATCAAGAAGATAATTTAGTGTAAAGGTCAAAAAGCCAATCCTCATGACACCACTCAACACAATTTCTTAAACTGACACCATATTTTAACTGCCAACTCACATTCCATCAAGTCTATCCATACTTAAGTGCATAAATATCTTACGAGTTTTTTTTTTTTTTTTTTTTTTTGCGGAACGCGGGCCTCTCACTGCCGCGGCCTCTCCCGCTGCGGAGCACAGGCCCCGGACGCGCAGGCTCACCGGCCATGGCTCACGGGCCCAGCCGCTCCGCGGCACGTGGGATCCTCCCGGACCGGGGCACGAACCCGTGTCCTCTGCATCGGCAGGCGGACTCCCAACCGCCGCGCCACCAGGGAAGCCCCTCTTACGAGTTTTTTAACCAAATTCTTTTGATGAAAATTATGCTTTCATGGCTATAACTAGGCTATAAAAGGTAGGTCTTTATATGTGTTTAGAGAAATATGCCATTAGGAAATTACTTTCTTCTGAAATTTAAAGAAACAAGTAAGCAAACTCATCCGTGGAGTTTAAAAATCACTTGAAGAATAAAACTGTCTGATTTATGAGGAAAAGTCTAAGAAGCTAGATAAGCTGATACCTGATGAGAGAGAAAATAAAGGTAGTAATATAACTGAAAGTTATAAACACCATTGAAGACAGAACTATTTGTCATCCTGGCTTTTCTGCTGTATCTTGGAATAGTGCGATACTGTCAAGTGCGAAGAAGATTTTTTCCCACTTTTGAGGTTTTATAATCTGCTGCCTTGGAAATGCAACTCCCTGATAAAAGTAGAACAAGTTTGCCATTTATATAATAGGTACCAATTTGCTGTGAATAGACTTAATTTTATTAAAGCTTTTGAGATTCCATATGAGTCATTCCATCAATATTGACTGCAATTTAGATAAAAACTATTCAGCTTTGGAATCTTCTCTTTTGTGTAAACTATGCTCATCTCAAAAGATGATTACTTAGGGCTTCCCTGGTGGCGCAGTGATTGAGAGTCTGCCTGCCGATGCAGGGGACGCGGGTTCGTGCCCCGGTCCGGGAAGATCCCACATGCCGCTGAGGGGCTGGGCCCGTGAGCCATGGCCGCTGAGCCTGCGCGCCCGGAGCCTGTGCTCTGCAATGGGAGAGGCCACAGCAGTTAGAGGCCCGCGTACCGCAAAAAAAAAAAAAAAAAAAGATGATTACTTAAAGGCTGCTCATTTACAAAATGGCCCCAGAATTTATCCTTTATCCTTTACTCTATGGCGAGTTCCAGCGTGGGACAACCCTTTCACTCGATTGCCAGAAGGACTTCTGTGTAACCAAGTCAACTCTCCCCTGTAGGGGATCAGGGGGTGGAAGACGGACCTGTGGGTGAAGCAGCTGAGAATGGGCAAGCAAACCCCACGCTAGTAAATATAGAACCTAACCTGACATCAACATCCAATGTCTAGAAATTCAGAACTTTCTGTCAAGCTCTTGAGAAACAGAGGACAAACACAAATAGAATGAAAGTTAAAATGAAGCCTAATATCCCCTAAGGAAACAAAATAGGACACAAACTGTTTACGTTTGTTCAAGACAGATGAATACAATGATTCAAAAAGAAAATGTAAGCACTATATATAAATTAGTGAAATGAAAGAGAACGAAACCTATTGAAAATGCCCAACTGTAAAATAGCTAGCTAGTGGGAAGCAGCCGCATAGCACAGGGAGATCAGCTCAGTGCTTTCTGACCACCTAGAGGGGTGGGATAGGGAGGGTGGGAGGGAGACACAAGAGGGGGGGGATATGGGGATATATGTATACGTATAGCTGATTCACTTTGTTATACAGCAGAAACTAACACACCATTGTAAAGCAATTATACTCCAATAAAGATGTTTAAAAAATAAATAAAATAAAATAAAATGCCCAATGCTTTAAGAGTCTATAAAAGTTCTATTAAAATTCAAAGAAACACAAGCCCAGCATAGAGCTGATACATGAGGGTGTTTGCAGGGGTAAAGCCAGGAAAAAATTACCTTTAGAAATTCTTTTAAAACTGCCAAGGATAACCGTTAATAAATTAAGAACGTTAAGAGCACAAAATGATTATGTTTAATTAAGTTTACAATCTCTCTTTCCTAAATTATACATGTAATTCTCTAAAACAGAAATTACTTATAATTCTAAAAATAGGTGAATCGTTTTTTCATTTGAATTGCTATTGTCCACGTATTATCTAAAATACCTTCCCGACTTGGTGTGTCATTATTACCACGGCATGTTTCAGATGTCTTTATGAGATAAAGAGACCCCGGTGGTAGGGACAGTCAAGCATACTCCTTAAGATCATAACCCAGAATACTTTCATTTTTAAAAGCCTCTCTCATACGTAGAACAATTATTTCAGTTTCATACACTGAACTTGAGTTGTCAAGCCCAATACATAGACAACTCACAAGAATAGATATTGTTCTTGACACGATCATTATACAAAGGTTTGAACTGTTAGGCAAGATGGGAAAACCTAGGATATGATTTGATGCGTAATCATTCGTCCTTTTCTGGATTTTCCCATGATGTATTTTATTTAGCCTTACAAGTGTCATTTTTCTGGGGGGAAGCTGGTGGCAAGATCATTTGACTGTTAGATGGATTTAATGTGAGCCTCTAGGAAATGTGCAAACCTCATATGTGTAAGAATTTTCACCTTGAACAAATTGCTTGTTACATGCAGATAACTCCAAGTACAGTCTCAGGTGTATATTATCCCACGGGGCTAAATTATGATTCGCCAAGCTTAAGTCTCAGAAAAATTTGAATGAATTTTTAAATAGTGGCTCTTTTACCTTATAATTTGATTAAGTTTTATAAAATTGAAACACAAATTCTAATAGAATTATTCAAAGTTAATTACTATTTACAGAAAAAGTTATTTGACCTTTTATAATCATGAAGGACAAAGGGGAAATGGATTAATTGTATAATGTTATTGAAAAAGTCCATGTAAGACATTACATCAGTAGTATTTTCAATGTAAATGTTTTAATCCCACAAATACACTGCAAGGTTTACACCATTAAATTTACCACTCATTTTATTTACCATACTCTGACACAGAAGATTCAAAGGTATTTTTGTGATTCATCTATCACACCAAGTTTGCTGTGGACACGCAATTTTCTGCATGAAAATTTTATCCATCTTTAAACCTTCTATATAGGGAAGTTGAGCATGAAAGATTCACTGGAGAAATCACAGGTGTAATTCTCTATACTTAGTTATGAATGTTTTGGAAATGTCACCATCATTTCTATAGTAAGCATCTTCTTATTTCAGGATGGCTGCTTTCCATACAAAGCAGATAGAGAGAACTCAAATTCTTTCAATAACAATGGACATTCTCCTTCAAATGTGCCTAACGTTTTAACTCCTTTAGACATCTATGTAATTTGTGTTCGTATATCCTTAACTTTGTCTAAATACCAAGTATTTTGGCAGAAAAGAAATTATGAATATGGGTAGGTGACATAAAAACTTGTCTGAAAAGTCTAGAAGCCCTTTGATGACGGCAACCAACTAATGAAGTCATTACCATACCGCTTAGACAGCAGTAGAAGCGAAGGGAAACTCAGGAGAACAGAGCACCGAGTCCACCTGGACTGATCCACAGGCAAGCATCAACAGCATGCAAATGAGTTAACAGCAATACAGGCTGCATTCCCAGAGTAAACCATTTCATCATTTTCATTTTGTAGACAGCTACTGAAAGCTTCCTGCTTGACCCTGAATTAATAGTTCCAGCAAGCTGTATCTTGCAGTTTAGAGTAACACTACCTGCAAACCTTTGGAAAAAGAGATCAAGATTTGCCAAGGACTTCTGCAGGGAAACTGCTCAAAGCTTTAACTGTTTCTGTAAATGAGGGTCTACACACGAGCGGAAACAGAAACAATTGCCACACACAATGCCACAGGTGGCTAACATACAGCCTCAGTGCCGGGGTAAGGAGATGAGCGTTCCTGTCAGGAGCTGGGTCACCTCAGCAAAGACATTCTATTTCTTTAAGTCTGTTTCCCACTGGCACAGTGACCTTAATTCCCGCTCGCCAACTTCAGGGAGCTGTTGTGAGAATTAAGTCAAATAATAGATACAGAAGTGTACTTTCCAGATTGTAAACTTCACAGAAATACTGTATCTGCCCTGGGTTATTGGACAAAAACATGATCCTACTTCTATTTGTTTCCTTTTCTCTGATTCCTTATTTTCTCCTCTGTTAAAAGACTTGTACTAGAGGTGCCCATGCTCTCAAGCTCTGAATTTCTGCGATTTTCAGGGGCATATGCTCTAAAGAAATGTTCAGAGATTAAGAAGCCTCGAGTCTCTTCCTTTTATGAGTAGCTAAGAATATAAGAAACATACTTAATAATTTAAGTAGTAAAAAAAATTCTAAATCCTGTCAGTAGTTATTCAGGTTGTATTCTCACTGTCATCTAAATATAAAGTTATGGCTTAACTTGAGGCTTTTCGAGCAGAACTGGTAGAAACAGTGGAATGGTGGTTACCAAGGGCTGGGAGTCAAGGATTGGGGAGATGATGTTGAAGGGTAGAACTTGCAACCAGCAGATACGTAAGCAGATAAACAAGTCTTGGAGAGCTAATGCTCAGCATAGTGATAACAGCCAACAATACTGCAGTATAAACTTCAAAGCTGCTAAGAGACAATTGTTCTCACCATTAAAAGAAATAATTATGTGACATGATAGAGGTATTTAGCTAGTGCTACAGTGGCACCATACAGCAATATATGAATTCATCAAGCCAACACCTCGTACGCCTTAACTTATACAGTGTTAGATAACAATTGAGTCACAGTAAATAAAAGAATTTGAGACTTTCTTAACTGTGAGGTTTAAACAATTCATTGTGCCCCAATCCCCCAATTTCCCACATTCTTCCCCCTAGAGGAAGGTACTCTTGGGAATGAAAGCATAAAATATCTTCAGACTGTTATCAACAAGAAAGTCCTATCATCATCATACAACATCTGAAGCACCTCTAGTTACCTCTTGAAACAATTAGGCTGACTTTTAGGTCACGTCCTGAGAGAGAGAACATTTCCGCTTACGCAATAGCAAAAACATGTTCACACCAAATAGTACAACAGAGCATACAAAACTGCCACACACACACACACAGAAGCTGTCTTTGCTCACACGGCTCCCGTGTGCTTGAATTCCAGTTACTATGGTTAAGTTAGATAACATAGTCCCAACAACAGCTCAAATTTAAGTTACCACTTCACATTAACTATGAGTAATTGCATTAATTACAAACTTTGCTGCTAGCTCTTCAGTATGCAAACTCCAATGTAGATATCAGATGTGCATTGTGATCAGAGCCCATTCAAACATCTCAGACTTCATTGGTGATTCATTGTGCATCTGTTATTCAATTCACGCACAGACAGTAAAGCACGTAGTTGTGCTGTCTCCTTGTCTCCCAGTGATAAACCCAAGTAACATTTTTACAAAACTCGATAGTTCAAAGAGGATGTGACTAATACAGATAGAAGTACAGCAAAGAAACCTGAAAACACCACCAGAAGTCAAATCACAATAAAACGTACATGGAGCCACAGGAGAAGTCAACCATGGGACCATTGTCACTGCTGCTGGTCTAGAAACTCTGGATATGCAGCCAGAGGCACTCAGTGAAGCCGAAATGATCCACATCAACAGGGAAAGTGGTTGTAATGAAAAGGATGAAAATGTCCCAAGGATTAGAAGTGGGTAAGAAGCTCATGTTAAAAGGAACTGGGCAATATTCCACAACATCAATGGCACAAGGATAAAATGATGGCTGATCCCAGCTCAGAATATGACAATTAGTGTAGGATGTAGGCACAGAAAAGATGCTCACCCCATATCAGGAGTTGTACAATAAGGGAAAAAAGGACTATTGAAAACTATTCTTGTACCTATTTACGAAGAACTGGCCATCCCATGCAGCTGTAAATTTAGCAACCAAATGTCCTCTCGTAATAGGAATCCTGACTCCAAGGCAGGCGGGTATAGGATACGCAGAGTATAGGACCCAGGGAAGGAGCCGCGCAGTCGGACCAGCACTAGGTCAGAGGTTTCTCTGATCCACACTTACCTGAGATGCCACCACTTTCCGCCCTCACGTGAAGAAAATGAAGTCACTGTCGGAATAACGTTCAATACCTACTGTTGTTTGTTGGCTGGAAAACAAAAAAACAAAAAACACTTCTCAATGTGTCCAATGTGTCCAATTACAGTGAATAATCTTACTGTTTTTCATTTCCCTGTACATTATTAATGACCAAAAAAGGAGTGTTTAATATTTAGACCAAAATTTATAAAAGTCATGGAAAAAACATGATTTTTGCCATTTATTAGATCACTTTGCAGTTTCAGTCTACAGAGTAATTTTCATGGTTCCACAGTACCATTCAAAGCCAATAGATGTATCTCCACACACCCAATGGGGTTAAGGATAATCAAAGCCTTGAGGGAACGGGATTGCATCAAGAGCTCAGCACTGAGTTTTGTTCATGCTGCTTTTATTTACTTGAACTTGGTGCTCTTATGTATATAAACTCATACTTAACATGTATTTCTTCTAAAAAGTTCACGTTTCTGCTCTCCTTACCTTCAAGGTGACATCTCCACCACCACAGGTGGATTTAACAAGAAGCGTATTTTTAGTTCTCCATATGGCTGACTTGACTTTGCTCTAGCCATTACAAGGCACATTAGTTTCTTGCCAGGATGCTTTCTATCATGGAAGTAGGCTTGAGGCCTATCACACTCCATGATTTTAACGTTAAATACCTTTCTTTGCCTTTAAATAAATCTCTTCAGTTTCGTTATTTTCCCACTGTCCTACCTTTGGCGCTAGACAGTGTTATACTTTCTATTTTTTAATCAAAAACATCTCTTGTGTGTTCTTTTAACACTTCTATTTTGCATGATGATGCTTTAGTCATCTCTATAAAATCTGCAAGGCCTAACAAATTTCGGGGACCTTGTCAAGTTAAAATAAGTATTATGCTAACATGTAGAAGGATGTCTACAGTCTGCTGCATTGAGAAACTTTCCTCTTAATAATCCTGTTGAAAGTTTATCTGATGAAGCTTTTCTAACTGGTGCGTACCTCTCATGTTTCCTGAGTTGTTATCTTCTGTCTTTTGTTTACAAAACCATGGCACCTGATTTTATAATCAGTTGTAGGTTGTCATTAATTAAGCATTTATGCTAAATAATCTAAGTTTTTAAAGGGTTTCCATCATCATCTACTGTGTATTAATGTATTGATAGTATAGATGCTATAAAATAATGTATCATATAGAGAAATTTGTTTTTAATAAAAGATCTGTTATTCCTTACTTTTGTTAGCACTAAAACAAGATAAGTGAAAGCAAGATATTGCTCGAAAAGTTAGGATTTTATGAGCAATCTACAAAGAAACTAAAACTGTGATATATAACTCGGTTCAAAGGTAGGCATCTAAATTGCTCTGGGCACGTTTCACGCTAAGTTTTCCACCTTAGACAGAAACGTCAAATCCATCTGTAACTCTTTCTGAAACCTATTATCAAATGAGAAAAAAATTCCTGGCTGACACCCTTGTCTTATGATGGAGCTCTGACACTTGAGTCAACTAACAGTTGTAGCTGTTTCACAGAAGAGGTCAGTTTTGACAAATGGCGTCTTGCAACTGGTGAAAACGCTCATTCACAGTTAGCCTCAGGTTCTATTCAGTAAATGCAGTTACATAATCAGAGGCATCTTTGGATGGCCCACAATATACCTCAGGGCTTTCACATAAAGGAAAGCATAAAGCTACATCTTTGTCTTAATCGATCCTCCTAATGACAAGAACAAACAGATTCGTATAAAAAGCTAGAGGTAGCAGAGTTATGTGAACATGTCACTGCAGGTATGTAACAGTAAGACCCTGGTGCCAACCAATCAAGGGTAGATGAAAGTTAAAAGATGATCATTATACACAGCCCCCATTGTACCCTCTATTATGAGAAAACTCGGGAGTGAAAGTCACAAGTAAATGAAAAATCCAGAGTAGTGACCTTCTTCATACAAGTCTGGTTAGATGGGCAAATTCACATGTATTCATTTTTTTAATTTAAGATTGAGAGATGAATGTTGTATGAGTTATTTTCTTCTCCAGTCCCCAAATAATTCTCATAACTCATTAACTTTTTAAAAATTATCCCCGAATGTCATCAGAATTAGCTGAAATACTTTTAGGACTTAATAACCAACATACTAACATGTTTCATTTTAGAACTTGTTTGCAAAACAGAAACAGACTTACAGATATGGAAAACAAACTTACGGTTACGTTGGGGAAATGTGGTAGGGAGGGATAAATCAGGAGGTTGGAATGAACATAGACACACTACTATATATAAGATAGATAACCAACAAAGACCTACTGTATAGCACAGGTACCTCTATTCAATATTCTGAGATAACCTATATGAGAAAAGAATCTAAAAAAGAACGATTGTATGTATATATATGACTGAATCACTTTGCTGTATGCCTGAAACTAACACAACATTGTAAATCAACTATACTCCAATAAAATTAAAAATGTGTATCATTTTAGAAAAGAGAATTCTTACTGTGGTCACATAGAAAAGGGGCTAACTTCCACAGCTTTCTGAGAAATGTGGACGTGTATTCTATGACCAAGAATTGATCCGTCAAAGTAAGTGTTTGTCTGAACGCCTAGCAGTGCTACGTTATGTGGGGAATGGAAACAAACGGCATCACAGTGCATTTTATTAGATGATATTTGCGTGTTGCACTAAGGGTTAAACAATTATAACCCTTGCACCTGGTGAAAACACTCGTTCACTGTCAGGCTCAGGTTTTACACCCTTTCACCAGGTGCCGGGACAATGTAACAATTCACAGGAGATGAGGATGAAAAGGGGCCAAAGGGAAAGGACGGCCTGATGGAGGATACTGGTTTTCATTTTTGTCATCACCATCTACTAGAACTTTGATAGGTAAGAAGATCACTGAGCACTGACAAGAGGGAGAAAAGGTGGAATCAGGGACAGTGGTGAGAACCTGATGTTATTTCTGGACAGTGGGGCAGGAGAAAAAGGAGGGAGGAAGAAAGGAGAATAAGGGACAAGGGAACACTAAAATGTAAGAGACAGAGGGAAGGCTGCTGGAGAGGGAGTGATAAGTAAAATGACATATTAAGATAGGCCTGAAAACCCAGACAAGTTCATATAGAAAAGAGTAAATAGTCGTTGCTCTTATTTTAAGAGGGCAGTGAGATTATGAATGTGCTGTTCAAGGCCTCTTCATCTGGCAATGCAGATGAAAGGCCTTTTCATCTGGCAATGCAGATGAAAACAATTGCCTTCTTGTCAAATCTTACCCCTAGATGAACCCTGGAACGGAGGAGATCAATGTCCCAGTGGAAGTGAACGTGTGAAGATTCAAAATATTAGAACTGACATCCAATAAGAATTCAGGACACATGATGATAAAGCAGCAGCCTCACAGAAACAAGAGCTGTAGCCATTAAAATGGGTGAGCAAGGAAGAGGATTAAAGAGAAAACTTCAAGAAATACTTGTGGTTGAAGCCAGTAATTGAGAAATAAAAGCAGTATCAAGAAGGAAAGAGAAGCAGTATAATGAACTGTTAAAGAAACCAAGGAGGAGACATTAAGAGGCTGACCTAGCGAAGTTGTTTCAAATGTCAGAATAAAGTCAAGAGCAATCAGGCTAAGTTGGTAATGGTAAGGGAAGAAATTTGGGAGGTACAGTGTCAGCAAAGTTCTGAGCAAAAATTACAAGCGAGTAAAAGAAAGGAAACAGTTGGGTAGTAAAGAGAGAGGAAAGACACTGTACGTCAGAAAGAAGTGCAATGTGAATTACAGATCCGTCCTTGGAAAGGCGGGGAGCAGCTACAGAGCACGGCAGTGGAGTGCATGAAGTCAGACTGGCTCATTTCAGGTCCAAGGTTGACTTCTCCACTTGCTGTACTCCAGACAATTTTGTCTTCGCCCCTTTCCTTCATCTGAAATAACGAGATAATTAAGGTGTCTATTCCATGAGGTTGGATTGAGAATTAAATACTTAACCTAGGAAAAACACTTAATACATGTCTTGGCGATGTGTCATCATGGTATTATGCCGACAGTTTGTACTGGGAACGGAATCAAAGAGGAGAAGGTGCTAGAAAAGTAGTGACCACGTTCTAGGAGCAATGATGTGGAGGTTACCCTGATGTCATTGGACCGCCTCAGTCTTTTGGAACAGATTAAAATCAGCAGTTTTCATAGATTTCTAATTCTGTACTAAAATTTCCCCACCAATACATAAATCTTGGCGATTATTTAGTATAAAAGATCGTACACTTTCCACAGAAGAACCTTATAAACAGAGTACATCTAGGACTCACCAATAGAGTCTAAGTTAGCATTCTGTCACTTAGTCCTTTGATTTCTTGTACCTCATCAAGAGCTTTAGAGAACACTTCCTGAATGATGGTATCATATTGGCATTCTTTTTTTGAAAATAATATTTATTGGAGTAGAGTTGATTTACAATGTTGTGTTAGTTTCCGTTGTACAGCAAAGTGAATCAGTTACACAGATGTAGAAAACAAACTTATGGTTACCAAGGGGGAAAGGCGGGGTGGGGGGGAAAACTAGGGAGATTGGGATTGACATATACACACTACTATATGTAAAATAAGAACCTACTGTATAGCACAGGGAACTCTACTCAATACTCTGTAATGACCTATATGGGAATAGAAACTAAAAAAGAGTGGATACACACATATTGCCATTCTTGGTCTGCTCTACAACAAGGTAAAGTCATATTCAGTTTTTTGTAACAAAGATACAGTGGGAAAAGATAAAATGGTAAAGGCAGTTGAGAAGATGACATTTTCTCCTTTAAATCAATAGCAGCTTAAGCATCACCAATGGATTTTAGGAATATCCCACTGTTTGGCACTAAGTCTTAATTATGTCACAGGACTTATCTTTCTTATTTTATACTTAATGACATACTATTTCTACCTAAAATTTGAACGTTTCATACTTACATATATGGCTTGCTTTTCTAAATGATTTGGTAACTCCAAGTTACCACGGAACCTAAAAAAGACGATTGCATCCCTATATGGACAAGTTTCCATTAACATGGTACCAGCAAGGACTCCCTGTTTACCAAGTTTCACATTGTGTGGTTGTGTAAGTGGAACAAAATGATAAAAAGCTGTCTAAAAATCAAAATATTCAAGGTATATAGGCTTATTCTTTAAAAAATTCTTTGGAAAACGTTCAGTCGTAATGCAAAATAACTGAGCTTATAAATACATTGCCTGGTTTAGATGTGCAGACAACAGGGCACATCTTATGCACTCCTACTGGAATGCCCGGTCATTACCAATGTACACCAGATGGGAGTGTTGCATTTTCACTGCGGGGTGCAAGACAATTACTAAGAAATTTGACAGGCAGAGCACATTACAAAACAATCTTGTAAATTTGATAACTGATACTTGCAAAGTTGCATTTATTCAAAAATAATGTGTTCTATACATACGGTGACGTGCGAAAACTTAGGCCATCCCCCGAGAATACGAAGTGACGCATCTTTAAAAAAGAAAACAAAAACTGATTTTGATGCTCTGCAGTAAAAAGAAAATCTATGTATTGATTTAAAACAGACGTGTCACTGAAGATGGCATTTTTAACCAAAAGCAAGCCAATGCTTTAGCAAGTATGTGAACCCATTATTCAATGGATCTCAGGAGTGAAGACAGGGCTCTGGTCTACCTTCCATAGAGGCCTCACAGACCCCGGCCAGCCGCCGTGGAAGTAAGTGCCTGCCTCCTCCCCACAGGTCGGGATGGAGCAGCAGCCTGGAAATCCTTAGTACATTAACAGGTACCCAATATTCTCTGAGCTACCCAACTGCCGTTGCTAAGTCCTAGCTCTATAAGCAGCAATTAGAAGTACTTGGAGACACGTTTGCCAGAAACTCTGAAGATCACTGGTTGCAATTAAGCAATTTGCTTACACAATTAGGTTGCTGGGGGGTTTGATCAGAGAATCTGGAAGAGAGAGGGCCTTTTTCCCACAGTTACCATGATTTCATTGTTTCAAACTCTAGATCAGTTGTCATATATACGTCGCATGCCAGAATTTTATATTTCTAATAACCACAGTAAGAAGTAAAAAGTGAAGCTTATCAATATATTTTTCAAACCATATATGTTTTATCCTGTGTATATGTAAAACTTTTCTTACTAAGTCTTCAAAAGTCAGTGTGCAGTTTACACCTATAGGACAATTCAAACTAGCCACAGTTCAGGAGCTCAGTAGGAACGTATGGGTAATGGCTACCATTTTGAACAGCACAGATGTTGATTGTACCCAATATCAAAGCTCCATTATTTTCTTATTATTTATCAAAACCAGAGTAGTCAGTAGACTAAAAACTTGAAAATATCTACAGAATTATTGAAAAAGAGTTAAACTATGTGCAGATAATGAAAACAAAATTGCTATCAGAATCCATATTTTTTACCCAAGCCATAATGCCAAAATTACATTTAGATGATTGATTGCAACATTTACTTTTCATCAACCATAGTAATAAAATGCTGCTCTATAATTTACCCTGTTAGTTTAGTTAACATAGAAATCACTGGTTATTTTAGACTCCACCAAATTTTGGATTCTGAATTATATGTATTGCATGTCAACACTGATCTAATTTTATATGAAGATACAATTTCCTCCTACTTTATGATCAGAATCTCAGCCTAAATTTCTTTTAATTATCAAAAACCTTTATAGATATATTTGGTAATTGTGACTTATTTCTTGCCTTAATTTTCATTTCCCACAAATCCTATTCAGAGATCTCAACAATTTATCTTTAAAAAATCTTAGTTTTTTTTTTTGCTATTCTTAGAAAAATCTAATTTTCTTGAGTTATATTTAGGATTCATAGATTTGTAATATCAATTTTTAAATTACGTCTGTTTTATGTACCAGGTTATCTGTAATTTGAAACTAAAAAGGTAAAGACCAAAAATGAATGAATGGTTATTTTTCTTATTAATCTGTAGTTCAAATAATTGTTTCTTTTCTGACTAGGTCTTCACTCTTTTGCAGCCTAATCTGGGTTTAGCATCTTCAAATGTTTTATGTACAAGGTACGTACTATTAAAAAAAGCTTAACTTCTTAAACCTGGCACCAAGATTTTAAAAGTACTTTCTCAAACTATTTTGCTACTCTTGCATTTATAACAAAATCATTTCTCTCTGCTTACTTTCCTCCAAATGCAGTAACCAGTTTTCAGCTTCCAGTTGTTGGTGCCAGGCTTTCCCCATCACTGAATGTTATTCCTTCCTCATTTAACACAGTCAGTTTCTACCCATACTTCAAGTCTCACATCAAACATTTCTTTTTTGGGAAAATGTTTCCAGAGCCCTCCAGCCTAGAGCAATCTCTCCTACCTCTGATCTCGTCTAGTGCCTATTATTTAATAGTTGTTTTAGTTGGGATTTTTAAGAGACCAAAAAAAAAAGTCTAAAGAATAAAACAAGCAACTCTGCCTAACTTTAAGTGATTGCAACTGTTGTTGGAAGGATGTAAGATCACTCACAGGATTTAAGGCAACATAAAGATACCTGGACCAGATGTGAACATGCAGCCATCTATAGCTGGGACCAATACACACTTAGATGGACATGTCAATCAAATGCATCAATTGTAAACATTTTAACCTCCTCATTGTAACAATTAAGCCTCAATGTCCCAGGAGAGAAGTATATGATTGGCCAATATCACCTGCCAGTTATTTAAGTGTAAATGGTGAAGAAAAGAGATCTGGGAGAAGTATGCCAACTAGTCCATAATAAAAAGAGACTGGCAAGCTTCAGGTATACCATCTCACCAGTGCAGAGAGAGATGCTCCTTCCCTGGGAAACTGGGATGATATTATTACGGCCAAAAAGATGATGGGTGGAAATAAATATCACAGTCTAGTAGTTTACTCATTCACATATTGAGCCGTATTTGTCCTGAATGGCTATTTAACTTTTCCTATGCATAAGTTATTTTTCCCCTTAAAAATGTGTAAAAAAAAATTGTTTCTTTACATCTTGTGTAATATCTTATATAGCAGGATCCTACTTTGTTTTTTCCATTTAGTTCCTTTCTAGGAATGTTGGCAAATATTTTTACTATAAATGTTTAAGATCACATGTGTAAACAGGCACAGGTTGACACATACTTTCTCCATATTCATTCTTTTACATGTCTCAATTTAGTTCACTTCAAACATACAGACCTCATATTCTGTGTCAGTAACACACTAAACTCTGGGACAGAAAGAAAAGATGTCCCTGCCATCAGATCTAGTGCTTCTATATTTTATAGTTTTGGAAAATGAGTGCTATAATAAATCATGGTCTAACAACCTGATTTTAAAATGCCACTGATTTTGTTTCCAGCAACTTAGAATGTCTGAAGATTTGAAAGATATTTTTACTAAACCAAAGGGGGGAAAAGAAATTCTCATGAAAGCAAACATATAAAGTCTATTTCTTTAGTCTTCATGGCACAAAGAAATTAGGCATTTTAAAACTAGTCTAGTGGTATGCACATTCTTAACTACAAATAATCTCATTTCTAATTATATTCCCAGAAATGAGAAGTACAACGTTCAGCACGTAAATACATCACTTTTCTTCTCGATTTCTGGCATTTCAAAAGTCAGTTTTAAATTAGTCTGTACAGTACTTTTTCTTTGAAATATTTAACTAATGATTAAGTACCCATTATGCATAGGCGATAATGCTAAGCATTTCTGGGACCAGAAACCTGAAAAATATAGTGTGCCTTGAAGAGTTAACTTTTCAGTGGAGGTAAGTTCTGTCTGCAAACAACTATAATATCGGGTAGTATGTGAAAATTTGCAGAGGACAGTTTAACTGCAGAAAATTCAGAGGACAGAGATATTTTTGTCTATGGTGCTTTGGTAAATTCTCTTAGCTGCAGATGTAGATTAGCTGGACTTGGAGGATTCCTTCTATCTTTCTAGCTTCTTCTACTGGCCATGTCTCTTCTTCCTCCTCCTCTCTGAACAATCACTCTTTAAAATCATACTTGAGCTTTTTTGACCCTTTGTTCTTGTTGTCACAAAACTTCCAATTACCCTTATCATTCAAGGTTCAATGAGTCATTCGAACTAAGTTTGAGTTTCTAAACATTTGCCAAGTCCTGTGCTACCAGAACCATTGCCTTCAGAAAGAAACACTGTGGGAATAATCCCACAAGTCTAGTAGAGGTATGGAAATCAGCTGGGGCAGCTGAAACTGAAGTGGATTGGATGGTGGTAAGACCAAGGAAGACCTTCCTAGAAGATGCAGTTGGGTAGGATTTTAAATATTGAGTGTTCCAGGAAAACAGTAGTAATTATAAATTCTAAGTGTTGTAAAAATAGCTGGGGCAGAGTGTATGAATGGGTGTACTCCACCACCATTGGTAGGGTGAGACGCAAACCAAAGTACTTAAGCTCTGGTCCACCAGGGGTGCATCCTGACGGGGAAGGAGGGATCACAAGGAGATGGGCCAGAGGAGAACCAAGAGCACGAATCTGCCTACATCACTGGAAATGTTATAGCTCTACTCCTATTTAAAAAGTTATGTTGCACAAAATTTTAGTAGGGCTAGTTGCTTTAATTTGTTTTATTTTGGACCACACTGTATTACAACTATAGGCTTTATGGGATATGCTACTGAAAGACTTTTAAAGTACAGCCATCTAGACATGATCATGAATCCATAGCATTTCCCGTGGTATTACTCTATTGACAAAAACCCCTGAGGTTAAGCTTTTCCTTCCAACATCCCATTTGAAAACAATATTCAAGTTTAATACTTCTTATATCTCTAAAAGCACACCTGGTTGAAAAATAAGATCATAAATCACTTTCACTGATAAGTTACCTGTGAATCACAAGTTATTAATGCAAAATTTTGCTCAATAATCTGTTAGCTCAAGTATAGGACTTGACATTGCCTCTAGAGGTTGATGAAAAGAATACAAGAAAGCAGAAATCCTGCATCATTCAGGTGACTGAGAAAAGGGTTAACTTGTTGACTTTTAAATAAAAACGACCTACAGATTCACAATCCACTGTCCACTTGCCAACAAGGAATGGTTACAAACGGTAGAAGCCAACTTCATTTAACCCTCATTGTGATTCTTTCGAAAAAAGCTGCATACGTTCATGTTAACTGCCCATCTAAGGCAAAAAATATATTTCAACAACTTCAAATATGTATCTACTGTAAGTACTAACTTATTAAAAGTGGGTGTTTCTAAATCTTAAGATGGCATAACAATCCAGTGTTTAAACATCGCTAATGCATTCTAAGAGTGAAATAATATTTTACATCAAGCTAGAATTTAATAATATTTTAAAAATCATGGGCAATCTAAACAAAAAAACAAGGTAAATTTGTAATGAGATTGCATATAAATGGGACCCAAAGTGCTGCTGGATCTAACATTTATCCTTCAACACTGGATTCACCCTACTTGTAGTGATTGCTCTAGGAATAATCATTCCTCCTGAGACATTTTGTCCCTGTCCAAACTCATTCTTCCTCCTGACACTATGGCTGGCACTGATATCAGAGCTCCTAAATCTTGCCAATGTAGTAAAAAATAGTTAAGGTTGAATATTTGTGGGCTGGGGGATGAGTGTGGGGTGGCATAAAGAGCACAGGCACAATCTTAAGAACTTAATACCAGAGCTACAGAGATACATCAGTTACCTAATGCTGTATAATAAGTCACCCCAAACTTAGAGACTACAAACAATTATTATCAGGTTCTGTTGGTCATGAGTTTAGAAAGGACACATGGAGATGGTTTCATTTCTGCTCCAGTGTCAGGAACACAACTAGAAGACTCAAAATCCAGACCTAGAAATATCTGGGAGCTCATTTGCTCACATGTTTGATCATAGATTCTGATGATCAGCTGGGGGACTAGCTGGGACTATCAGCTAGAATAACCTACAGGTTGTCCTTCCATTCCAGGGTCAAGTGTTCCAGGAGAAGGATTGCCAGTAGAAGCTACTTTGCCTCTTCTGGCCAGGCCTCAGAAGTCATGCAACATCACTCTGCTGCATTCTATTGGTCAATGAAGTCACAAAGATCCACCCAGGCTTAAGGAGCGAGAACACAGACCATACCACTCAATGGAGGCATGTCAACATTGTAAGTAGTGTATATAGGATGATATATACTACTACACACGTGCCTTGTGTAGCTGTCTTTGGAAAATAGAATCTTCTACAAGTACTAGAAGAAACAATTTTTTTTTTTCAAATGGCATTCTCAATTTGAAACTACTTTTCCAAATACTTGGGAAATTACTTTAGTAGTAACATTAAGTCAGTTCAACACCATTAGCCTCTGTACCCAGTATGTTATCTAAAATGCATAAATACCAATACGGTACATATAGGCTTTTCTGAGATTGGAACCAGCTTCCATTTATAGTATTGCTTCTATGAAAACCTCTCTGGCTTTCCACACTTACTATAAGGTCAGGACCACATCTGAACTTCCAGTTATACACAATCCTAGGTGAACACTGCTGATTTGCTCTTCTTCCTCGAGTTCCCCACTTCCTCCCTCCCCCACCAGCAGACTCATATTCAGTTGTGGATGAAGGCTTAACGTGATATGAACTTGTGACACACACCAGTAATGCTCTCCTATTTCCAAATCACGCATTCCAACATCACCTCAGGACACTCTTCTCAGCATATAATTACCTATACAAAAATGAGAATGCTGTTAGAAGTGCTGAGAGTTTCAGGACTAGTTATTACTGGAATATGATGTGGTCACCATGGCCTCTGTAAACTGCCCTCTTGCCTTGGCTACAGGAACCATTCTCTAGATAAGTCAAAACAATGTGAAATTCTATCTGGAGTCATGTTTATAATGATCGTCCTCAGACTGTCATATTAGGGCAGCACAGGCAGATACGCACTCAGATATTCTTGACTAAATATTCTACCATTTTGTATGCTGACACAATTATTAAAAGGTATCATATCTTTTTGTCAGAAACATAATTATATGTCTCAGTAACAAGGATTTCACAGCTAGGATCATAATCTTCTCTGAAAATGAAGATTTTTCTAATTTTTCTAACAATTTAATAGGCCTCTAGATGTTATAACCAAGTTACCAAATCTTCTGTCTTTCAAAATCTGTGATTTATACAAGTGTACAGAAGTGGTCCAAAATAGTTATAACTGCCAATTGAACAAAGGAATATCTTATCAGGAGCTTATCTTCACAACACAGGCATTTATGAAATTTGGCTTCTAACTTAAATTGAAGTATCCATCCCCTCTAGTTAATAATAGAGTGAAGTGTGTCAAAACCACAGTCATTAGACTTAGTGTTGTATGTAACAGCAACTTTAAAAGTTCAGTTTCTTATATACCATATATTACATCACTTAAATATAAAATACATAGCAAAGAAAATACCAAGGTTAAAATGTTGAATTTTTCTCATTGGATGCACAATCAAGTTTTGGGTTTTTTTCCTTTCTTTTTTTTTTAATATAATTTAACCTCCATCTTTATAAAACTCGATAACTTCTTTTGATGGATGTGTAAAAAGGTTCCTCATGTATGGAACTGGTGGAAGGAGTGAGACTCACATTCCTTTAATCAGAGAGTGCAGGCCACATAAGATGCAGCTTGTGGGATCGGACAACATTGGAAATGTGACCAGTGAGACCAAAGGCTTCCTGAATCTGACTTATCTGACTGTTCTTTACTGTACTGCCAGCTTACAACTTTAGAACAGACCAGAAGCCTCAACATCTCAGGAATCTAGGAAACCAATAGCGGGGAAGAGGCCAACAAGCACTGGACTAAATATCCAAGATGACACAAGCAGTGCAATTTAACGGATACTTCCGGAACAACCTGTACACACAGCAGGTAGTACTACCCATAAAGCTGAGAATTTTCCAATTAGGATTTTTACTGTTCAAAGGAGGCCTCCACCTCTGCAGTAGAACATAGGATTAATTTATAGTCTCTCATTAAATACTGTGATTATTTATGGGTTAGCACTTTATAAAGGCAAATATGGAAATGTAGGTAGGTAGAGGTTTATTTTTATGTTCAGTTTTGTGACCAATGCAAGAATTCTTATTTCCAATTTTTAACAAAAGGAGGAAATACAAATATGCCTTCCTCCATGCTGAAGTTGAAGAGGGTTAGTCATAAGCTCCAGTATTAACTTCAATGTAACTTAAACCCAACCATATCCTATTGAATGTAAATGACAAACCTACAATTACAAGGCAGAGATTGTCAGGTTAGATAAAAAGGCATGTCCCAATTTTATGCTGCTTAAAAGAAATGTACTTTAAATATTAATATCTAAGTAAGTTAAAAGTAAAAGGATGGAAGTAATAGACCATTCTAATCAAATATGCTGTAACTACATTAAGAGAAGGCAAAGTAGATTACAGAAGAATATAACCAAGAATGAACAAAGTCTTCTCAAAATGACCAAGAGGTAAATTCATCTAGAGGACAGAAAAATCCTGAACTTTACATGTGTAACACATCTTCAAAATACATAAAGCAAATCCTGACAGAACTTCAAGGAGAGAGAGACATTTCCACAACTAAACTTGAAGATTTCAATACAACTTTCTCAATAATTGATAAACAAGTAGACAGAAAATCCAAAAGTCTATGGAAGACTTCAGTAACACTATCCACCAATCAACCCAATTGACAATTTTAGAATAATCTCCTCAGGATCAGAATATACATGGTTTTCTCAAGGGCACAGGGAACACTTACTGAGATGGGTCATATCCAGGATGTAACAAAAGTCTCAAATTTGAAAGAATTCAATCCATACAAAATATGTTCTCTGACCACAATGGAATTACACATTAACAAAGATAATTGGAAAATTATCTGGAAAATTCTTACATAACTGGAAATGAAACAACACTTCTAAATAACATGTGGGTCAAGGCAAAACTCAGAAACAAAATTAGAAAGTGCTTTGAACTGAACACAAATGAAAGCAGAGTATAAGAATAAGTGAAATTCCACTAAAGCCATACAGAGGCACAAATATAGAGAATGAAACTGTGCTATAAAAAAGCCCTCAAATTCATCATCTCATGCTGCATTTTAACAATAGAAAAAGAAAAATTAAATCTAAAATAAACAGATGAAAGGAAGTATTAGTGATCAGATCTCACACAAACAGGAAAAAAAGAGAAAAATCAATGTACACCAAAACTGGCTCTTAGAAGGGAAAACGAAAAGTGAATCTAGTCAAAGTAGTCTGGAAAATAAAAGAGACAAAGACTATCAGAACTAAAATAAAATATAACTATGGATCATATTCTACAAATACAAAGAGGATTTCAAGGAATTATGAACAATTTTGTGCCAATATATTAAAAAACTCCAAGGAAATGACAAATTCCTTCAAAGTTGAAGAAAAGTTACGTTAAAAATCTCTTTATTACAGGAAATGAGTCTGCAATTTTTCTTTTTTTTTTTTAATGTCTGATAGAGCTAGTTATTTAGTCCAGAGCCCAAGCAAGGTTTACACATTACATTTTATTTTAACATCTTTATTGGGGTAAAATTGTTTTGAATGTTGTGTTAGTTTCTGCTGTATAACAAAGTGAATCAGTTATACGTACACATATATCCCTATATCCCCTCCCTCTGTGTCTCCATTCCACCCTCCCTATCCCACCCACTAGGTGGTCACAAAGCACGGAGCTGATCTCCCTGTGCTATGCGGCTGTTTCCCACTAGCTATCTATTTTACATTTGGTAGTGTATATATGTCCATGCCACTCTCTCACTTGTCCCAGCTTACCCTTCCCCCTCCCCGCGTCCTCAAGTCCATTCTGTACGTCTGAGTCTTTATTCCTATCCTGTCCCTAGGTGCTTCTGAACTTTTTTTTTTAGATTCCATATATATCTGTTAGCATATGGTATTTGTCTTTCTCTTTCTGACTTCACTCCATATGACAGATTCTAAGTCCATCGACCTCACTACAAATAATTCGTTTCTTTTTATGGCTGAATAATATTCCACTGTATATACGTGCCACATCATTATCCACTCATCTGTCGATGGACTCTTAGATTGCTTCCACGTCCTGGCTATTGTAAATAGTGCTGCAGTGAACATTTGTGGTACATGACTTTCTGAATTATGCTTTGCTCAGAGTATATGCACAGTAGTGGGATTGCTGGGTCATATGGTAGTTCTATTTTTAGCCTTTAAGGAACCTCCATACTGTTCTCCATAGTAGCTGTATCAATATACATTCCCACCAACAGTGCAAGAGGATTCCCTTTTCTCCAAACGCTCTCCAGCATTTATTGTTTGTAGATTTGTTGTTGTTGTACACGGGCCTCTCACTGTTGTGGCCTTTCCCGATGTGGAGCACAGGCTTCGATGCGCAGGCCCAGTGGCCATGGCTCACGGGCCTAGCCGCTCCGCGGCATGTGGGATCTTCCCGGACCGGGGGTTAGGGTTTGGCTTTTCCTTCCCTTGTGGTTCCTCCCTAGAGAAGTTCCTTTAGCATTTGCTGAACTTCTGATTGGGTGGTACTGAATTCTCTTAGCTTTTGGGTGGTACTGAATTCTCTTAGCTTTTGCTGGTCTGAAAAGGTTTTAATTTCTCTATCAAATTAGATCTGGGTAGAGTACTCTTGGTTGTACGTTTTCCCCTTCATCACTTTAAATATGTCCTGCCACTCCCTTCTGGCTTGCAGAGTTTCTGCTGAAAGATCAGCTGTTAACTTTACGGAGTTTCCCTTGTATGTTACTTGTTGCTTTTCCTTTGCTGCTTCTAATATTTTTTCTTTGAATTTAATTTTTGATAGTTTGATTAATGTGTCTTGGCATGTTTCTCCTTGGACTTATCCTGTATGGGACTCTCTGTGCTTCCTGGATTTGATTGACTATTTCCTTTCCCATTATAAGTAAGTTTTCAACTATAATCTCCTCAGATATTTTTTTCAAATTATTTTCCTCTTCTTCTTCTGGGACCCCTATAATTCTAGTGTTGGTGCATTTAATGTTGTCCCAGAGGTCTCTGAGACTGTCCTCAATTCTTTTCATTTTTTCTTTATTCTGCTCTGTGGCAGTTATCTCCACCATTTTATCTCCAGGTCACTTATGCATTCTTCTGCCTCACTTATTCTGTTACTGATTCCTTCTAGAAAAATTTTAATTTCATTTATTGTGTTGTTCATCATTGTTTGTTTGCTCTTTAGTTCTTCTAGGTCCTTGTTAATCATTTCTTATATTCTCTCCATTCCAAGATTTTGGATCATCTTTACTATCATTACCCTGAATTCTTTTTCAGGTAGACTGCCTATTTCCTCTTCATTTGTTTGCACTGGTGGGTTTTTACCTTGTTCCTTCATCTGCTGTGTATTTCTCTGTCTTTTCATTTTGCTTAACTTACTGTGTTTGGGGTCTCCTTTTTGCAGGCTGCAGGTTCGTAGTTCCCATTGTTTTTGGTATCTGCCCCCAGTGGGTAAGGATGGTTCAGTGGATTGTGTAGGTTTCCTGGTGGAGGGGACTGGTGACTGTGTTCTGGTGGATGAGGCTGGATCTTGTCTTTCTGGTGGGCAGGACCACGTCTGGTGGTGTGTTTTGGAGTGTCTGTGACCTTATTAAGATTTTAGGCAGGCTCTCTGCTAATGGGTGGGGTTGTGTTCCTGTCTTGCTAGTTGTTTGGCATGGGGTGTCCAGCACTGGAGCTTGCTGGTCACTGAGTTGAGCTGGGTCTTAGCATTGAGATGGAGATCCCTGGGAGAGCTCCCACTGAATGATATTATGTGGGTCAGGAGGTCTCTGTGGTCCAATGTCCTGAACTCGGGTCTCCCACCTCAGAGGCTCAGGTTGACACCCGGCCGGAGCACCAAGAACCTGTCTGCTACACGGCTTACATGTAAATGGGTTAACTTCTCCAACCCAAAGGCACTGGGTGGCCAGCCTTCTGTTCTCTGCTCAGTCCTCCAGCCATCTGCTGTCCTCCCAGCCTGGTCGATATGGACAGCCTTCTTTGGATCCAGGTGCAGCTGCATTCCCTAGCATCTAGAAGAAGCAACCGACATCCCGATCCTCCCCTATCCCCGCCGCAACTCATCATGATCTGGGAGCGCCCGAGGCTCTAAGTTTGAAATTTAAGAAACTTTCCCACAAGGAAAGTTAGTGACACATATGTCATCACTGGTGAATTCTACCAAACCTAAGTAGAAAAATTTGGAATGCTTTCCAGCACATGAGGCCAAAACTAGACATTGTAAAGAAAACTGCACAACAGTACTTCTCATGAACACAGATTAAAATACTAAAAAAAATGGTGAAGATAAACATACTTTAAAACATACACCATGACTAGGACTACAAGTTTGGTTTTACATTTGAAGCTGAATAAATACTGTTCACCATATTATTAACAAATTAAACAAAAGGCATGATAATCTTAATAAACTCAGAAAAAGCATTTTGACAAAATCCATCATTCATGTCCTGATACTCTCAGTAAAGTAGGAATAAAAGGGAACTTGTTCAACATAAAGTTCAGCCACACTGGCTCAATGTTGTTAAGATGTCAATTCTCCCAAAATTGATCTTTAGATGCAATGCAATCTCAAGAAAAATACCAAGAGGATTTTTGTAGAAATTGACAAGGTGATCCTATAATTCCTATGAAAATCCAAAGAAATCAAAATAGCCAAAAAAAATTCTAAAAGAATAAAATTGGAGAACACTATCTGACAAGATTTTAAATGGGAGTCATAAAAAGACAGTGTGTTGCTGACATCAACACAGACAAGTCAATCCATGAAACAGAAAAGGGAGCCCAGAAGTGGGCACACACACATGCACAACTGACTTTTGACAAAGTTTGAAAGACATCTCAGTGAAGAAGGGGTTTTTTCCAAATACAGGAAAGTTGCACAGCCATGCCCAGAAAAAAGTGAACTTTGTTCCGTATCTTCTACAAAATACAAAAATTAAATCAAAATGGATCATATAATTAAATGTTAAACATAGAACTAAAAATTCCGGAAGTCAACATATGTGAAAGGTCTTTGAAATTGGGCTTGCAAAGATTTCTCAAATATGACACTTAAATAATCCGTGAACTAAATTGGTAACATTGGCTGTATCAAAATGTAAAATTTCTCATCTTCAGGATATATAGTTAAAATATAAAGCCAAACCACAGTCTAACAGAAAAGTTTGCAAGTTATGTATCTGAGAAAGAATTATATCCAGAATATATACAGAATGTTCAAACCTCAGGAATTTTTTAAACATAATATAAAAGGCAGACAAAATATGTGAAAAGACATTACATCAAAAAACATACGGATGGGAGACCCTCAAGATGGCAGAGGAGTAAGACGTGGAGATCACCTTCCTCCCTACAAATACATCAAAAATACATCTACATGTGGAACAGCTCCTACAGAACACCTACTGAACGCTGGCAGAAGACCTCAGACTTCCCAATAGGCAAGAAACCCCCCACGTACCTGGGTAGGGCAAAAGAAAAAAGGAAAATCAAAGACAAAAGAATAGGGATGGACTTGCACCTCTAGGAGGGAGCTGTGAAGGAGGAAAAGTTTCCACACACTAGGAAGCCCCTTCACTGGTGGATACAGGGGAATGAGTCGGAGGAGGAAGCTTCAGAGCCACAGAGGAGAGTGCAGCAACAGGGGTGCGGAGAGCAAAACAGATTCCCACACAGAGGATCAGTGCCGACCAGCACTCACCAACCCAAGGGACTTTTCTGCTCACCTGCTGGGGCAGGTGGGGGCTGGGAGCTGAGGCTTAGTGTTCAGATGTCAGACGCCAGGGAGAGGACTGGGGTTGGCTGTGTTAAGACAGCCTGAAGGGGGCTAGTGCACCACAGCTAGCCAGGAGGGAGTCCGGGAGAAAATCTGGAACTGCCAAAGAGGCAAGAAACCATTGTTTCGGGGTGCACGAGGAGAGGGGATTCAGAGCACTGCGTACAGGAGCTCCAGAGATGGGCGTGAGCCACAGCTTTCAGCACAGACACCAGACACGGGCATGAAACGCTGAGGCTGCCGCCACTGTCACTAAGAATCCTGTGTGCAAGCACAGGTCACTATCCACACCCCCCAGGAGCCTCTGCAGCATGCCAATGCCAGGGTCTCGAGATCCAGGGACAAATTCCCCAGGAGACACAGCACGCCTCAGGCTGTTGCAACATCATGCCAGCCTCAGGCTCGCCCTGCGTTCCAATTTCACTATCATACCCACATCCCCTCTTCATCCTAAGTGAGCAAGAGAGCCCTAATCAGCTGCCCTTTTTTCTTTTTTGCGGTACGCGGGCCTCCCACTGCTGTGGCCTCTCCCGTTGTGGAGCACAGGCTCCGGACGCGCAGGCTCAGCGGCCATGGTTCATGGGCCCAGCTGCTTCGCGGCATGTGGGATCTTCCCGGACCGGGGCACGAACCCGTGTCCCCTGCATCGGCAGGCGGACTCTCAACCACTGCGCCACCAGGGAAGCCCTTCCTTTAAGTGTTTGAGAACTAACTCAACTTCTAGATCCTGCCTTGGATCCCGAAGGCTCTCTGCAGTATTTTTCTTCTAGGATAATTACGTCATCTTTTGGCTCTCAGGGAGCAGGGAGGAAAAAGGAGAGGGGAAACTAAATTCCATTCTCAAGTCGTCTAATATTTTCATCTTTCTATGTTACTTAAAACACATAAATGAAAAATAACACACAAGACCTACCACCTCCGTTAAGAAATTAGACATGACCAATACGGCTGAAACCCCCTGTGTATTTCTACCTTCCATATCTCATGGCCTCACGACCTTCCCTGAAACGAACATAACCCTCCATTCTCTGTGTGCGAGGTCCCTGCACAACTTTATGGTGCTGATTAATCTTTGGAATTTCTTCAGTTTGGGGTTGAGGGTATGTCCTTTGGGGAGTATTGCTTCCTTCTACCAAAAGCCCCAGTGTGCTCACATTCAAGGCCTCGTCTCTTGTTCCATATGTGTTCCTTAAAATGCAAGCCTTTTGGTTACCAAGATTAGCAAAAGACTCCAATGCATGTATAGCTTCAGCTGACAGCTCTGGTTTCCAGTCCCCTCTGGTTTTCCCCACTAGGATCTTTGCTCTACAGCACTTCTGGATGCTTTGCGTATTGAAGTGGAAGCCAAGCTCCACTTCAATAGATAGCTTATCTGCCATGTTGCTAGAAGCAGCTCTGTGCTTTTTACATTTCCTTTGATAATTGCATTTACATATTTTAAACTATTAAATTTTCTTTAAGTTGAATGTGGCTCTTTCAAGTGACTATTATTACCTATTAAAAGTTACAGTGTATAGGGCTTCCCTGGTGGCGCAGTGGTTGAGAGTCCGCCTGCCGATGCAGGGGACACGAGTTCGTGCCCCGGGCCGGGAAGATCCCACATGCTGCGGAGCGGCTAGGCCCGTGAGCCATGGCCGCTGAACCTGCGCGTCTGGAGCCTGTGCTCCGCAACGGGAGAGGCCACAACAGTGAGAGGCCCACGTACCGCAAAAAAAAAAAAAAAAAAAGTTACAGTGTATATTCTAAAACTAAAGGGTGATTATTGTAGGTATTGGAGATTATAATTGTGTTATGGTGCTTATATTGTTATTTTATTCAATTTCATAATATGTAAGTTATAAGGTCTAGATATAAACAATTATGCAAAAGCAGAATAAAAAATTAAGTTCCCCAAATACATTCTAAAAGAGACCCAGGATATACTGGGCTTCTGTTTCCAATTGTCAAGATGGATCATCATGTCTAAACAATTGGTGATAAATTGATCTCTCAGCGTTGGGGCTGAAAGCATTCTCCCGAGAAAACAGAAGCTACTGTTTCCTTGAAATATGTTCATCCCCACAAATGATACGAGATGGACTCACTCTCGTTATTTTTAATGAGGATTAATAATCTCTGCCACTTTCACCACATACTCTGTATCAAGACTAATATTGCTGCTTAAGCGCCATCACTGCCAGGTGTTCCAAACTCAATTTCCTGCAGAGGAAATTATGAAAAACCATATACCCATGTCCTTAGAGTAAAATTGGGTATTACAGATATGTCCTTAGAGTAAAATTGGGTATTACAATTGAATTAGGCCAGCAGAAGTTATAAAATGATGGCAGAGTCAGATAATCTACGTAACAGACAAGATTATCAATTGAAATTGATGATGGTTGAAGTCAGAAGAGGAGTGGCGGGTTCTAGGTGATACAGCCTGTGTGTGATTCTAGAGGAGTTACAGCGTGGTACTTGGTCAAGCAAGCAAGTGAAAATCTAGGAAGAGATGTGACCACACAGGAAAGAAACAATCTCCAGAAACCCAGCAACTCTACATTCAAGCAGATGTCTTGTCAAGGACACGTCAAAATGAACACATACCCATTTTACTGGCAGTCTTCAGGAAGTATTAGATCTCTTAACCTGATTTAGGTGTTTAGCAGATTAAGTTTTCTCAAGGAAGTCTGCCAACTAAAAATAGATCTGTTCACTTAGTCCCAGTATTTTCTTCTGTTTTGTGAAGTGTTTGTGCCAATGAGATTCTTCCACTTCCTGAAATCTGCCACTACAATGTATATAAAATCTGCATTACCTCCATTATATAGACTGCATTACCTCAAGATGAATCAGATTAACTTGTCTCTGGCAGATAGATGTGGAATAAAAAGTCACGTCTTCCTTTAAAGTGAGCGCTCAGATTTGGAGATACTCTGAGTAAAGCAAACATCACTTCACAAGTGGAATAAAAGGAATATGTAAATAGTTTTGACTTATACTCATTGTGGATTGTAAAAGAAACTAACTCAAGTCTCAGTTTCCTCCTGTTTTTCTGTGGGATTTTTACAGTTGTGGTTCTTATATATTACGATCCAATTCAAGTTAATGTTTGTATATGATGTAAGGACTGAGGTTCACTGTTTTTCCACATGGATAGTCAGCTTCCAGGACCATTTGTTAAAATCCTTATTTACTCTTTTGAATTGCCTTCGTTCCTTTGTCAAAAATCAATTGACCATAAATGTCATTTCTGACCATTCTATATGGTTTCATTGATCTGTATGTCTGTCCTTAGACAAACACCCAACAGTTTCTACTGTAGGTTTCAAATCTTGAAATCAAGTACTGTGTATCTTCCAAAATTTTTCAAAATTGTTTTGGTTACTCTAATGACTTTACCATGAATTTTAGAATTGGTTTGTCAATTTTTATAAAAAGTGTTGCTGTACTGTCGATATGGACTGTTCTGCACCTAGAGATTAATTCAGGGAGGATTGGAATTTTTAAGATTGCCTTTCAATCTATAAATAGGTATATCTCACCATTTCTTTAATTTCAGCAATATTTCAGTGTATATTTCTTGACCATATTTTCTTAAATGTACCCCTAAACACTTTATCATTTGATGCTATCATAGATAGCATTTTTATTTCAATTTTCTGCTAAAGTACCGAGAAATACAAATTGAGATTTCCACATTGACCTTGTATCCTACATGCTTTGTAGTTTCACTAGCAACTTACATATGCTATAGATTTTGCACTTAGGAAATCATGTCATTTGCAAATGCAGACATTCTTTTCCAATGCCAGTGCATTTTTCCTTGCTCTGCCTGTTACTACAGCCAGGACTTTTGGTTCAATGTGGACTGTAAATGTTAAAAGGAGAAATCTTTGCCTTGCTCTTATGGGGGGTGGGCATTTCTTTTTGCACTATAAAGTACAATGTTAGGTTTTTCCCACAGAAGTCCTTTATTGTGTTGCAGATTTTTCCTTCTAATGTTATCTCATTGAGAATTTTATCAAGGATGACTGAATTTTGACAAATCTCTGAATCCATTGACATGATCATTTTTCTTCCTTAACTAGTTAATATGGTTAATAACATTGATGTCCCAATAAGCCAAACTTGGATTCCTGTGATAAACCCGTTTGTCATTATTCTTTTATACATTGCTGGATTTCATTTGCTAAAATGTTCTTAAAGATCTTGTCTATGTGCTTAAGTGGTACTGTCTGTAGACCTCCTTTCTTGTAAGGGCTTAAGTTTTGTTTTATTATCAGAGTAATGCTCGCCTGCTAAGAGGAGTTAGAACGTGTCCCGCTGTGGTGTGTGGAATTAGTAATATTTTTCAAAATGCATCTGGAGAGGAATTTTCATTTGGAGGTTTGTGACATCAAATGGAATCAGGTTAACATTTTCATGTTCTAGTGAGATATACCTTTAGTGCTTCTCTGGAAAATTGCTCATTTCACATAAGTTTTTTATTAAATTGGTACAATTTTTTTTTAATATAATTCCTCTTTTTTATAAACAGGGATTAGTAAACTTTCTGTAAGATGCCAGATAATTTAGGCTTTGTGTGCCATACATTGTCACAATCATTCAACTCTGCGATTATAATACAAAAGCAGTACAGGCATGAAAACAGCTATGGCCGGGCTCCACTAGGACTTAGTGAACAGCAGGCTAGATTAGGCCTAGAAGCTATAGTTCACTGACCTTTAAATATCCGTAGCATCTCCTGTGACTATCTGCTTTTTTATTCCTGATCACGGTTAATTTTATCTATTGATCTTTCCAAAGAAACAGTTCTTGGTTTCATTGACTCTTATTATTTTGTCATTTATGGCTTTCATTTTTATTATTTCTTTCTGCTGTTCACCTTGTGTTTACTTTGCTCTGCATGCTTTAGTTTCTTAGGGTTGAAGTTTATGTCACTGATTTGGAATCTTTCTAACATCAGCACCTAATATTATAAATATCCCTGTAAGCACTGCCTTACCTGCATCTCAGAAGTTTTAATGTGTGAATTTTAATTTATTTTGAAACATTTTAAAATACTTTATTTCCTTTATAACCAATGAATCCTTTAGAAGTACACTACGTTACTTCCCACTGTTTGATTTTATGTCTTTATGTTGATTTCTCATTTAATTTCAAAATGCTCGGGAGATACTCATTTTTCTAATCCTTTAAAAATTGAGACATTGTGTGGCCCAGAATATGGTCTTGATCAATGTTCTGTGGGCATTTGAGAATGTTTTTTGCTGTCTGGCATATTATTCCATAAATGTTATAGGTGTGGGTTCTTGCTGGTATTCTTCACATCTTCTGTGTCCTTATCTGTATAATTGCAGACACGCTGTAATTGAGTTATCCAGTTTTCCTTATACTTTGATTAGATTTTCTCTGCATACTTAAGCTTATTTTGCATATATAGATAGGAGTTTTGTATCTTTGTAATTGACCCATTTATCAAATATTCTTCCTTATCCTTGGTAATATTTCTCCTTCTGAAGTCTACTTGATCTGATACGAAGTAATTTGTGTTACTATATTACAGTATTTAAACTTTTCTATTTAACCACTCTATATCTTTATAAAATAAGTATGTGGGAGATAGCATATAATTGGCTCTTGCTTTTTTAATTGAGTTTAACAGCTGCTTTTAGTTGGTTATTAGGTCATTTAACATTTAATTCGTATGGTTGATCTTATTTGTTTTCTATTTGTTACCACTGTTCTTTGTACATCTTTCTTTTTGACATTCTTGTAGATTGAGTGAGTTTAGAACTTCTTATATCCCCAGAAGCCTAATAGCTGCATTTTTGTTTTCATTGTTTGCTATGTTTAATATACATCTTTTAGTGTATCTTCAGTACATACAGAAAAGCCTTACAACTGTATACTTCTGTTTCTCCTCCCATACATGATATTCTTGTCATATTTTGCATCTACTTAAGCTATAAAACTTTATATACAATCAGTTTTTGCTTTAACAGTTATTTTTAAATATTTAAAGAAAGACAAGAATGACTTCTCTTGCTACTTTCATAAAACTAGGAGTCCTAGAATAAAATTACCTATTTGTACATGACAAGACCTAAAAATTGAAATGCAAACCCTAAAGCTTACACAAAACACCAAACTGTTAGAACTAAAAAAACTCAGTGAAGTTTCTGGATATAAAAATATATTGGCATTTCGATATATAAACCAACTGAAAAGGAAATTAACACAATTCCATTTACAATAGGATCAAGAAGAATGCTTAGGATTAACTTAACCAAGGAGGCAAAAAGACATGTATGCTGAAAACTATAAAGCACTGCTGAAAGAAATTAAATTTGACAAGTAAAGGGAAAGACATCTTGTTCATGGACTGGAAGAATGTTGTTAAGATGACAACACTACCCAAAATGATCTACAGAGTCAATTCAATCTGTATCAAAATCCCAATGAAGTGATTGGCAAAAGTAGAAAAATTCATCCTGAAATTCACATGGAATCTCAGTAACCAAGTTACAGTCTCCCGTTTCCCAATTGCTTACCATAGCTTTGTAGCAAGTTTTGCAAAGAACTGTGGTACTGTCACAAAGAGGCATACAGACAGTAGAAGAAGAGAGCCTCAAGTTGGACCCTTACCTTATGCCATATACAAAAATTAACTCAAAATGCAAAGTCTAAATGATCTGGAACTATTAAATTCTTGGGAGCAAACATGGGGGAATAGTTTCACAACACTGGATTTGCCAATTACTTCTTGGATATGACACCAAAAACATATAAATTGAACATCAAAATTAAGATCTTTTGTGCCAAGTACACATCAGCATAATGAAAACGCAACCCATGGAAGAATATATTAGCAAATCACTATCTGATAGGGAATTAACATCTAGAGTGTATAAAGAACACCTACTAAACAAAAATCAAATTTGTTTTAAAAAATGGGCAAAGAACATAGACATTTCTCCAAAGAAGATACACACATGGCCTGTAAGTACACGAAAAGACAATCATCACTCATTAGAGAAATGCAAATAAAACCATACTGGGATACTAACTTACATCTACTAAGATGCCTACTATCTAAAAAAATCACAACAAAGATTGGCAAGTATATAGAGAAATTGGAACCCTTGTGTACTGTTGATGGTAGAACAGTGCAGTCATTGAGGAAAACACAGCATTTCTTCAAAAAACTAAAGACAGAACTACCCTATGGCCCAACAATCCAACTTGAGTGTATACCCAAAAGAGATAGCAGAGACTTGAACAAGTTTTGTGCTACCATGTTCGTAAGAGCCTTATTCACAACACACTAACGGTGGAAGCAAACCAAGTATCCAACGACAGATGAACGAATAAACGGTACATTTTAAGACAGTATGCTTCTCCCTTATCCTTACCGCTGCTGCTACTGTCAGACTTAGATTTTTTCCAATTAACTATTTCATTATTATTTTTTAATTTCAGTTTCTAAGTATGTGGCTAAGTTGAGGATTAGCTCCATGTGAGGAGGCCATTTTGGGGGGGCTGTGCTGCGTGGCTTGCGGGATCTCAGTTCCCCAACCAGGGACTGAACCCGGGTCACAGCAGTGAAAGCCTGGAATCCTAACCACTGGGCCACCAGGGAACTCCTGAGAAGTCTTTTTATTTTCCACTTCCTGAATTCCATTAAGATCCTTCATCCATCTCTTTGAGAGGTTTTTACTTCTTATTGACTTGAGGCAATTCTATGTTTACATACAAATTGTCTGCTATGTCCATTTTAACTATTTTCTGCAAGAATCTAGTCACACTGCGGTTATTTTTTGTCCTCATGCAGTCCACCTTAGGATACGGACAGGGGCAGCCTCCTGGAAAGCACCCCCCTCTTGGGCTAGAACGGGAAGCGCCCCAGCAGGAAACCTCAGTCCCCTGACTGCTGAGCTTTGCAAAACCTGCCACTCGGAGCACTGCCCTGCATCTGTGTTCAGGAATGCTCCCACTTTTGTTAGATGCCCCGTCTCATGCCCTGGCTCACAAAAGAGACGGGAACATACAAGGATCAAGCAGCCCAACAGGTCCCTCTGCAGGGCTTGAATGCATCTCCCTGCCAGGTGATCCCACACCTCTCCTGCTGCCGGGGTCCACCACCTCCAGGCATGCACCACGCTTGATGTGACCCCATCATTGTGAGCCTCCCTTCTGCGGGCTCTCAATATTCCCACGTGCCGCCGTTTCACTCTCCAGTACCATCTTCCCTACTTTCTTAGGAATTCTTCACAGTTCCTTCTCCTCTGAGAAATTCTTTTGTTAATCACACCGTATTTGTGTGTGTTCTATCATTATATAGTTTGTTTATATGGTTTGAGGTAGGAACAGAGACTGAAGCTTACCACCACTTCCTCCCAGCTCGGACCATCTCAGAGCATCCTGGCAGAAAGAGAGAGGCTCAAAAGCTCCACTACAACTGAACTTCAACTTTTAAAACTCTTTGAGGCGTAACGTAGGTTTCATTCACCCTCTAAGAAATGAGCCTGATGCCTGATAAGATCAAACAAAGCACTCCATACACAGCCCCTTATACCACACAACTTCTAGGTTAGGAAGCCCACAGCACATACTAGAAAATAGATAAAGTTACTGGTATCAATAATTCATTACAGTGAAAAATAATGATACTTGTTAACAGATTACTGAATATCACAATAAATAAGGCTGTAAAATTTTACAGCAAAGAAGTACTTTCCATTGAAGCAGGACAACTTAGAATGTCCACACATCTACGAAATGTATTCCTTCTTCCTTTCCTTCTCATCTGAATTAAGATACTTTCCAATGGCAGGCCTGTTAAGTGTTGGCACAAGTTAGCAGTGTAAATAAGGGCCAGGAGGGAGGATTTGTCAGGCTAAAGGCTGGGATTCACAGCACGAAGGTGCTTCTCCAGTAACAGCTGTTCACCATTCACTCACTAATGGATCTGAGTTGTTTGCGGACATTTTAATGGGAAGATAAAACTGGTGGCAGAGTCTCGATGTTCTGATAATATTTAGTTTATAACGTCGTGTGGAGGCAGCTATTCAGTGTGCTGCGTCAGGCTGAGTAGCTACTTGTCTTTCATGGAGGGAGAAATGTTGAAAATCACACCTCCCAAGGCTCAGCCAGCTACAAATTTCATTTTTTTTTTTTTTTTTTTAAACTGCGAGGGGGCCGGGCCATTGACTAAGGATGGATCCCAGCAGTGTCACAGATCCCAGGAAGAAACGCAGGCGGGGTCGCTGACCTGGCTGAACACTCCAACCAGGGAGGCAGAAAGAGCCTTTACTAACGCATTAGGCCACACCCCAAGCCAATTAAGCCCGTGTCTCCGGGGCTGGGATCCGGTGTCAGATACTGAAAGCCCCCCAGGTGATTCCTCTGAACCCTCAGCCAGAGTTGAGAAACTATCGCGGAGCTTCTGAGACAGTGACTTAAACCTTCGTAGTTTCGTCCATCCAGAAAGTGGTCCTTTCCATTGGATTTTACCCTGTTTTGCAAGGTTCTGACTCCTTATGCCCTCCCACTGGTATTTACCACCATTGACTCTTCTTCCAGAGAAACTTACCAAATTCAGAGTACCCTGAAACAGGTATTTAAGAATTTCCATCTACATTCACTTGAAAACAAAGGGACGTTTAGAGCGATTGCTTCCTCTACACTTCTTCTTACAGTTAGAATCACAAGAAACACAAGACAGATTTTTCAAATATAGCTTTTATTCTCTGTAACACATTCCTTTGTAATTATAGCCATTACACAAGCACTTTTATTTTAATTGAATGTTTCATTATCTCTAAAGTGATTCAACCTGCAGTGCTCTCTGCACAATCATGTCTGAAAAGAACAGCTCTCTCCCAGGAACTTTGCAAGGCAGCAAAATATATATATATACACACACACACACACTATTCATTGAACAGTTCTTCCTAAAAGATACTTGTTACTATAAACAAGTGTCATTTCAAAGAATAACGCGGAACATGTTCATTTTAATTATTACTTTTCTAAACATAAGAAAAGTGCGGGACGGTTTAAGTCCTTAGTGCCCCATAAGTGTGCTCAGGAGACTGGAGAAAAGAGATGCATTCCCTTGCTCTCTATTTCCAGCTGCGGTTAAACATACAGAACTTTCTGGTTATCCCATTAGCAGTGATGAGTTTGCCCTGGGTCATTCCTTGGCCAGCTCAGCAAGAGCCTTGTAACCAATAGCACATATTTCAAAAATGAATAGCTAGAGACAGTGTGGCTATTTGCCAGTTCGACAGCAGAGAAGAGAGACTCTCTCCCCCTCCCCGCTCCGAAGCTATGGGGTGGGAAGGTGGTGGGATGTAGGGGCCTTGACTCTCAGAGAAACCTAGGAACAAGGGGCCGTAAGCAGCCTCAGGGGAGTTGGACCAGGAACACGGTCTCAGAGTTGAGGGGACTCGAGTCCAGGGGCGTCTGCAGAGAGCATATGTGGAGCTTCTCATGGGTTACCCAACACGCCTGCATGAGTTTCCCACCGCTGCTGCAACAACAGCCGCAAACAGAGCGCCTTAACACAACAAAAGCACGTTCTTACCTTCAGACGTGTAAAACCAAGGTGCTGGGCAGGGCTGCTTTCCTCCCGGAGGCTCTAGGGAAGAATTCCGTGTTTCTTTCAGCGACTCGAGGGGCCCGTGTTCCTGGGCTCACGACCCCTTCTTCACATCACCCGCCATCTTGCTTCCAGCAGCACACCTCCAACTATGGCTGGGAGCTGCACGCCTCCCTCTTATAAGGGCAGGGTCACATTGACTCCACCTGGATAATCTAATCTCCCACCTGAAGACCCTTAACTAATCCTGCCATGCAAGGTAGTGTATTCACAGGTGCCAGGAATTAAGGTGTGCACATCTCTGAGGGGGGAATTGACAGCCCACCAGGATTCCCATCATGAGGATACACTTCACGTGTGATTTTTCTCCTGAAAACAATTTAGGGATCATACAAGAAAGATGTGGCACAAAGACCTTTGGGTAACTCTTAACACCAGCTAAGATGAGAGGAGTGGAAGAGCCTATTTGAATTGTAAGTTTTCTCACAAAACGTAAATGAGAGAGAACAGGAATTAAGCAGAAGGGAACCGTGAAGCTTGGTTTCTATTACTGCAGCTTAGTAAGAGCTACTGTTAAAACATCAAGCTTCCTATGTGCCAGCCGCTGCAGCTGGTACTTGGTATGTGCCACCCCATTTAGTCCTGCATGGATATTTCTCATTCACCAATGAATAAACGGAACCAAACAGAATTTAAGTAATTTGGTCAAAGTCACACAGCTAGTAGATGGCAAGACGAGGATTCTCGTCCTTGGCTCTGGGCACCAAAGCCCGTGGGTATTCCTGCTGCACGAGATGCCTTGACTGCTGAGGGTGCAGGAGGCACGGTGGACAGCGGCAGCAGCCCTGCAGCAGGACTCAGAAAGCTGCTTCCTGCTCCAGTCCAGCCGCCGTGCAGGCTGTGGGGAAACGCAGTCACTTGTGAAAGGAAAGATCTTGTTCTACCTTGTCTCTTCCTTCTTTATTTCTCTGAGTCTCAAATGAGAACCTTATTTGCTTCTTCCAGAAGACCTGAGGATAACAACCTTCCAGGTCAACGTCTCACGCTCAGGTGCATCTCCTAAGAGAGTTTCCCTGAGGCACTGCGTAATCTTGCCTCCGACCCCTGACGACTTTGACCTTTCAGTTACCTTCACATCTCTTTCTCCAGGAAACCGACTTCTGCTTCCTCATGCCAATCTGACAGTTCTTCCTGTTGTTTGTTGGCTTTTCTTGTTTATTTTAACTTCGTTGAAGTGTAATTTATATAAAGTGTACCCATTGAGGTGCACATTTCAATGAGCCTTGATAAACGTACACACCCATGTCACCACCTCCCAAATCAAGATTCAGGATGTTTCCGACACTTCAAAACTTCTTTCCTGCACCTCCTCACTCCGTCCTCTCTTCAGCTCTAGTCCTAGGCAGCCGTTCATCTGGTTTCTGTCACAGCAGATTACACTGGTCTTTCCTGGAGCTTAATGTGAATAGAATCATACAGTAATACTCTCTATGCCTGGCTTCCTTCACTCAGTGTGGTGTTTGTTGAGATCCCTGCTGTTGCACCATCAGTAACTAATTCATTTGTATCCCTAGGTGTTATTCACCCAGAGCTGTATCTCTAAGAACTTAGAGCACAGTGATGTGAAGGGTGTATTCGACTTCATAGTGAAACGGAGCAACACCCTATGGTCCTTACCACCCATGTCCTCCGCCTGCCTTTTGTCTGTGGAAAAACTTTAGCCAAAGAATAAGTTTAATAAGAGCAGTGAGAAAATGCAGAAACAAAGGAAAACTGTCAGAGGAGCCCAAATAATAATTGTTTAGTCATGAAGCATCGTCAAGGACCTTTAGGTCCTCCTCAAGGGCTGTAGATAATAGTCTTGAGCCTATCCTGTGAGCTGTCTTATTGATACTAAACCCTACCAGGTGGAAGACATTAACACATGATGACCAGGCTGTAACCAGACATAAGCTGCCACAATTCTGAGAATTGGCCTCAAAGAAATGGAAACAAACCGACCCTGGAACTGAAGATTAACTGTACCTAAAACTATCGAGATGACTCTGGTCAGAGCACCAATGAATTTCAAGATGACCGTCAGAGCTGCCTGTGCTGTTTCTGCAGGCAGCCCCTCCCTCTGTCTATAAAAGCTCTTGCCCCCCTGACTGCCTGGGGAGGGGGAGCTGGCCTTTGGACAGGTGTCCACTCCCCACCCCTCCCCGCCCTGGTTACTGGCATCCAAAATAAAGCAAACTTTCCTGGGCTTCCCTGGTGACACAGTGGTTGAGAGTCTGCCTGCCGATGCAGAGGACACGGGTTCGTGCCCCGGTCTGGGAAGATCCCACATGCCGCGGAGAGGCTGGGCCCCTGAGCCATGGCCGCTGAGCCTGCGCGTCCGGAGCCTGTGCTCCGCAACGGGAGAGGCCACAACAGTGAGAGGCCCGCGTACCGCAAAAAAAAAAACAAAAAAACTTTCCTTTCCACCAACCTGGCTTCTGTATTGGCCTTTGAGGGGGGGAGCAGCCGGACCCCACTTTCGGTTACAATAGCACTGACTCTGAAGAGAAGAAAACTTGCTAGAAAATTACAATATTTTACCCACAGAATCTAGCAAAATAATTACCACGTTTACAGTAAAACATTTTATAATCCATTTAATTATTTTATTAGAAATGCAGAGCCACCGCAGCTAGAAGTACAGAATTCTAGGTACTAATATGACTTCTGTCAAGGAAAGGCTAATTTTAACAATTGCTTAGCATGTGCTTCCTTTGCAGTTTTCACTCGGTCCTTTTAAAATAAAATAAAAAGGGTTTATCCTGTGATATTTGCAGTGCTATGACAGCACTAAACACAATGTAGGGATTATAAAACATCTAACATTTATTCAAAAGATCAGTTATAGAAATACATATTCAGGGATTTAATCGTTTGCTTATACTGGAAATTATGATTTCATGGGTTGAGATGTGCCAGATGCTCCCTGTGAATACCCAGCATATTTCACACCATTCTAAACTCTCTGCTGTACGCAGAGGCATCAATCCTGAACACTTCGCTTGCAAGTCTTTCTTGCCAGGAGGGTTATGGACCGTACCACCAAGAATCTGTGGGTTTAGGAAGATGGAAGAGATTATTCTCAAGTGTTGACTGCAGAGAGTTGCTTGGGTGTCAGCAACTCACTGACTTGGGAGGCCGCCTGCGGATTCCGGACGCCCTATTAAGAGTCGTCTGCTCCAGTTCAATCACAGTTGAGACTGTTGGGAGTGGCTTCTTTGTACTCCATATTTTTTCACTCCTCAGACCTTCCAATGGTTTTTTTAGCCTCTCATTTTCTGCGTTAAATGTATTACTGGAAGTAGAAAACCGCAAAGTAAACATCGTGATACAATTAAAAGAAATTACAAGGCTAAGGCGTGGAATACACTGGATGTCAGTGAGAAGGGCCCAGCATTTGGGATCATTCTGCCCCGTATTAAAACAAGACAAACAGCTGAGGGAATGAGCAGGAAACCTTCATCCTCGTGGAACCAGCAGGATGGGAGCTGGAAGAGGCCCCGCTATCTATATAGCACTGTAACCACCCTTTAAAGTGCTGTCTCCCAAAAGTAAATATGAATAGAAGTGAACAAGTAGACCATAGCACTTCTGTGAGTTACATCAGTGACCCAAACTAATCTCGTGCTCTGCAACTGGGTTTGGCTGGTCATATATTTCTAATGTTCTCAGGTACCTGAAAGAGGTTTACAACTGTCTCTGAAAGAATATTACATCATCTAACATTTTGACAATTATTTCTAAAAAATAATATTTCAACTAAAAGGTTCGGCATTCAATCAAAGATATCTAGAGACGTAAGAAGCTGTGACATCTGAATGGAGACCAACACACAAAAAATATTAAGCAAAAATAAGTCCTCAGTTACTCCAGGTAGTAGAATCAATAGATATGGGTTATAAAATAACTAACTATGCTTCCTGTGGCGATAAAAGGAAAGCATAAGCATTTCAGCAAAGAACTCAAAGATTTAAAAAAAAAACAAATTTTATATTCCAGGTTTGAAAAAGAAGCGAGTACAAACTCTACACTAAAAATGCAATTACTGAAATTGAGGACTCAGTAGCCAAATATAACAGGAAATGAGATTTAGCTGAAGAGAACGTTAGTAACTGGGAAATAGATGAGAAGAACTAGCAAGAATGAGGCACAGAAAGACAAAGGAATAAAAACTACAGAAGAGAGGATGAGACAGCAAGGATACAGTTAGAAGATTTAATATGTTTAATTGTGAAAACCAAAGAAAATGCAACATACATGAATAGATACAAAGTAACACTGACTGAATAAAAAAATTAGGTACTGTGGTGTTTGAAAGTATTTATAGAATTAAATAAGTCAAGAGAGCATAAAATGTCTAAGTTAACAACTAAAGAAGACTAAAAGACTATATAACTAGCCCACCAACAGGAAAAAATGGAATAATAAAAATATCTCAGTCAATCAACAAGAAGGGAAATGAGAAGTCAAATACTGAGGGCAGATAAGAAAAATACAGTAGCATCATATAAAGTCCAATATATAAATAAATGGCAATGAACCATGTGAAAGAAAATGCTTGATAATCTAAATGAAGTACAAACAATATATACTTGCTTCGAAGAGGTATATCTGAAATATAAGCATGCAGAAAATTTAAAGTAAAAGGATGGAAGAGATATGCCATTTAAACACCAATCAGAGAAAACAGATGTAGGCAGACCTCAGAGATTGTGGGTTCAGTTCCAGACCACAGCAATAAAGCAGATATCACAATAAATTGAGGCACACATATTTTTTGGTTTCCCAGTGCATATAGAAGTTATGTTTACATTATAATGTAGGTTATTAAGTGTGCAATAGCAGTATGTCTAAAAAAATGCATACCTTAATTTTAAAATATTTTATTGCTAAAAAATGCTAACCATCATCTGAGCCTTCAGCAAATTGTAATCTTTTTGCTGGTGGAGTTCGAAATATTGCAAGAATTACCAAAATGTGAAACAGAGACATGAAGTGAGTAAATGGAAGTTGGAAAAATAGAACCAATAGATTTGCTTGATGCAGTATTGCCAAAAACTTTCAATGTGTAAAACAAGGCAGTATCTATGAAGCACAATAAAGTGAAACACAATGAAGTGAGGTATGCCTATACCTATGTTAATATTAGACAAAGTAGACTTTAAGGCAAAACAAAGTCCTAGAGCTAAAGTAGGTCACTTTGCAATGCTACAAGCTTTACTTCACCAGAAATATATCTTGACCAGTAAAGAACTGGCCAGCCTAGCCCAGTCCAAACTTCTTCCCATAGAATCATCACCTAATTAAATAATGTCTTCTGAAGTTACTGCTTTGCGATGTGGCTGGATGCATACACAGACGAATCTAATTGATACTCGGAGGAAGAAAAGCTGCAGAAAAAAGTTCAGCAACTATCTTACTGGTAAACATTGCTTTTTTTCCCTTGAGTTCAGAACAAAATAAGAATGATTGACATTATGACTCTGATTCATCATTGTGCTAGGCCTCCTCAACAGGTCCAAACATGGCCTGAGAGATCAGAGAAAAGAAACAGGGGAGGGCCTCCTGTGGTTTGGACCTCCCACCAGTGCATCAGAGGAAGGCGTCCTTCTCAGCTTGTCCAGGTGCAGGGCAGAAGGGGAAGCAGGGGTGAGGCTGAAAAGCTATCAGCAAACATCAAGATATGGCATCAGATTCTTTATTACGCTTTCTCTCCCCTGTATCTTGGACACCGCTAACGTATAGGTCTTAGATCCCAAAGAAGATATGTTTCCACCAGGAATCACAACAATGGTTGCTCTGAATCACAAGCTGAGGCTGCCACATTGTCACTCACGGCTAATCAGTCAGCAACAAATGGGGATCACAGTTGATTGATCTTGTTTATCAAGGGGAAAACGGAATTGCTACTACAAAACTGACTGAAGAAGAAGAATGTCTGGAATTTGCCCCTGTCCAGTGCTACAAGTTAATGAAAGGGTACGACACCCCCAAATAATTGAGATCTTTAATGACTCACAATTTCATTGATAATTTGGTACAATCTATGAGGTTAAGAACTATAACTGGATGAGGCTCTAGTTGAGGGCAAAGAGAGCAAGAAATTGGTATTGGAAGAAAGAGCCTAGAAAGCCCAACTTGTGACAAGTTGCAGAAGCTCATTCCCTTCCACTAATATTGTCTATATGATGAGTGGTCATTAAGTTATATGATATTAAAGGAGGGTGATGATTGGGCTAGTAGATGAGTATGTACCACAGAAAACTACAGAGACTTATAAGAAATTTTGGTCCCCTATTTTGGGGTTCATAATAGGCACATCTCCTGGCACCATGTTGGGCAAAATATGATGTTGCCACTGATTAGTTTGGAAGTTCAAATAAGAGAATAAGATGTATAACGAACTAATTGTCCAACTAATTGTCCATACCAGATACAGTTTGTATCTTTTCAGAAATATTCTCACTCTTCTAACTACTCACTGAATTTCTTGGATTCTTTTCACAACAGGGTTCAGTTGTATTCTTCCACGGAGAGGCACTGTGTATGATTTGGAAGGCAGAACCAAAGAGAGGTCATCCTGATTTGGTGGTGACCACTGGGGACAAGCACGTGGGCACAGGCTTGGCGGATGTGTGGTTTTGCTCATGACTCGGGGTCTTATCTTTTGACAAGTACTAACCACAGCACTGCAGGCAAGTCGGATCATTCACGACCGAGACCAGCAGCCACGGAGTCAGGAACACCTTCCTGAACCCACTTTAGAAGGTTAGAATCTTTGCGATAAAGTTTAGTTATTTGCTATCCTGAGACTAGAAGTTTCATATATGAGTCAAGTGTGACTGACACTGGAATTAGAAAATGACCTTTTAAAGGTCAAAACAATGGCAGAAATGACAAAGGAGATATTTTTTTTAAATCCTAAGCAAAATTAAATATCAAATTTGAAATTTCATATTCCTGTCATATAAAGATGATTTTCAAAGCTATAAGAAAAATACCCTTCTTTAAAAAGTGGACAAGCAGTAGATAGAATGTTCACGCCCCTAAAGCTATAAACATATGTTAGAATATTAATTATATATTACAATACTCAGCCTCACTTGTAAACAAAGAAATTAAATTAAAATGAGAACTCTTTTTCTCCTAAAATTTTTTTCAAATTGTCAAATATTTTTTTTAAAGTCATCCTTTGTATTACCAAGGGTATTTTGAAGTAGGTGTCCTCAGACAGTGCTGGGGATATATATATTATTGTGTATATTATATATCAGCCTGCATAGTAGCAGAAAACAGACGGCATACTCTGAGTCCTTAACTGAGGACAGTTTAATGAAGTTTCTCCTTTTGCAGTGCAGTTGCAGTTAAGGGCATCGTAAGGAAGAGTGAAGGATCAAGGGCTAGCAACAGCAAAAAGCCATTACCATCCTCAAGACTGAGAGGGGAACAAATCGGGTTGGAGGAGACTGAATGAAGTCAGGCTCTGGAAGTGTGGGTTCTGTACGGGAGCTGTAGGTTTACAGCACAGCCATTGCCCAGAAGAGAATTAGTGAGCTTGTGGTGGGTAGAAATAGCTGCCCTGACCTCCTCCCAACTCTCCATCTCCAGCTGGTGTCTCCCTGTGACTGAGCCCGACTAGAAACCGAACAGCAAGGAAGCCTAAGTGATGTAATCAAATTCCTGCCAGTGAACTTCCCGGACAGAAAGCTGAGCAGGAAGGGGCAAAGAATGGATGTTAGGGTCAGGGCTGGAGGAGGGGGAGGGAAATAGAATACAACCAACCATCGTATAGTATAAATTATATCTCTCTAGTAGACGTATGGCATTGTGAGTTAAGCTTCATGAAAATGTTCATACGCTCAATTGAATAATTCACCTCTAGGAATTTATCTTAAGGACACTATTGAACGAAAATACAATTGCCATTGCATTACTATTTATAACTGGGAAAAAAGAAATAGCTTAAAATTTTAGAGTAATAGGTTAGTATGAAGGAGTAATATGTCACCAGTATAACCATGATATATGGGGGTTCTATGCTTCGTCACCCCTTTGTATCCTCAACATCCTTACCTCTATTTGAGAAAGTGTCTTTCTTTAATGCAACAGGATTTAACTATCAAAAACAAACTATACATATATATATGATTTTTATATATTTATATTTATTTATATATTTAATTTTATTTTATATATATATATATATATATATATATATATATAAAATTGTTTTCTCTTAGGTCCTCCTCTCTGAAGAATTGCAAATATGGGTAGCAGCATATGGATTAAAGGATGGGCAGTGTGTAGCAGAGTTGTTACCTACGGAAAAGCAGCAGAAGGAGATCAGAGGAGGATTTCTTCTACATGTTGACATGTGTTCACTCTGTCACTGCTTAAAAAAGGACCCAAGGACAATGGTAAAGAAGAATTGGTGCTGTCATCTGGACTTCACATGTACTCCTGGTCAACTCTGTATGACAATGGGTCATTTCTAGTTAAGACTTCCACCTGCATGCTTTTCTCAAAATTATGGGTTAAATTAGCATTGCAACATATGCAAGAATACTTTGGAATCTGGAAAAATAATGTGCTGTTAAGTATAGTAGGCAGGTTACAAGATGTAATATACCGTTACAGTGTACACTGTCTTCGTGACCCTAATTTAGATTTTAAAATACCTACTTTAAAACGCCTACATGAACACTATTTTTGAAATGTTCACAGAAGTTAATTCTGGATGGTGGAATCATGCTAACTTGGCTTTTTTCTTCCCTAAGAAGTTTTCCAAAATTTTCTAAATATTTCTTACATGTATTATCAGAAAATACCTCTTAAGGAAGGGAATTTTTATCTCAGTGTGGACTGTGCAGTTCTAGTTAGTGAATGCTGACTTAATAAAGCTATTTTCTGAGAGTGTTACACATTATAACATGCCAAAACTAATCACTTCAAAAAATCACATAATTTAAAGCCATGCCTCAAAAGTTTGAATTACACAGTACAACAGAGAATGAGAATTTGAACCACAATAAATACCATAAATGCAGAGGGATACACAATTCGCCGCCGGACTTATAAAGATTAAGGTACAATTAAGTGCAGGTGTTGTGGCCTGATCTTCAAATAATAGGAGAGTTCAGAGGTCTCTTTATTTTAAATAATGCTCATCTTTAGGTTCCTTCCAAGAAAGAAGGAGTTTGGGAAACTGAATATGACACTGAAACTCTCAGCACAAAGGGCATTATCCCCCTCGCCATAACAGTATGTGCTCTGGTCTGGCCCATATCTTCATCTATCAGAGAGCAAAGGTAAGTGAGCTATTCCAGCACATTACCCCTTAAACATAGGTCTGAGGTGTGGTGAAAGCAACACCGTGAAGAGTACCAGGGGCAGCTCTTACAAAGCACAAGCGCACTTGCGTGGTGGCAGCTGCCCGGGATGTCAGCTGCCCCCTGTCTTATGAACCATTAGAAGCAACAGAAATATGTGCCCCAGAGAAGGGTGGGGCTGATATAATTCTATGATCATTTAAAAACTGAAGACATTCAGACAACGCATTCAACCATTCTTGGTTTCAGTTTTCTCCTCTGTGACACGGAAATACCAACACTTATCTCACAGAGCTACGGAAAGGACTCTGAGTTTGATGTAGGTACTGAGAGCATTGATGTATTCCTTCATTCGTTCAACAGATATTTATTGAGGGCACAATGTCCGGGATATAGTAATGAACTAAACAAAGGAATTCCTACATTATATGCTCTAGTGACAGGACAGACAGCAAACAGTAAAACAAAAGATAGTGATACGTTAAACTAAGGCAATGGGATAGAAAGTGAACTAGTAGCTATTTAGAATGTCAAGCAAGGTCTTTGTGGTGAGATGAGCTTGGGATTACCCCTGAATGCCAGGAAGGATCCAGCCAGGTGCAGAGTAGTGACGAGTCCACCAGGCAGACAGAACCTCAAGGGCAGAGGCCCCAAAATGGGCTTAAACATGGTATGTTTGAGGAACCAGAAGAAGACCAGGGTGACCACATTGCCATGGACAAATGAGAATGCGTGGTGCCCAGTACGTATTATGGGCTCAGTATATAATAGTTGTTACTGACATAATGGGTACGTAGATGGCAAAGCAATGAAAATACATCCCTGGGAATAACAGGTTTATCACTATAATAATGGTCATGATGTGTAAAAAAATACCTATTATTAGACTGCCACAGCCTGATGGATTGTCTGATGATAGGTGTCCATTGTGATTACGAACCAGGGACAAGTCACATTACAGACCCATGAAGTGCTTCAGTTTTGCCCAGGCTACTATAATTTGCCACTGAGTTTCTTGCAGCCTCAAGTGGAATGTGAGTCAGCCTCTCCAGACCTCAGCAGGGTCTCCCCAAGGCCAGGCTAACTGGCTCCTCCCAGCCAAAGCCTAGGGCCCTCCTGCACATCTGGCCAGAACTACTGAGCAGGACATTATATGCTTGTTGAACATCCTTGTGGGGACATCCTCCTTGATATTATCAAATAAATGCCAAGGACTGAGAAGGAACAGGGTTTCTTTTTAAGCATACGTGAAGTGACTGGCACTGAAGAGTGACCAAAAGTTGGCCTTATTAAGCTCGGTCCACACCCAGCAGTTACCTATACTGGAGTCACACAGACACACACTGACATATTGATTTCTGTGTTCTCCAATAAAATTACAGACCTGAGCTTTGAGTTTACTTCTTAATAAGAAGGTGTTTATTCTTTTGTGATGACTCCTTTAGGCACCCTTTTTTGGGAATGTTTATATAAACTAGACTTTAAATGATGACAAGTAATCATTGTATGACCTCTCTATAATGTTGCTATGTCAATCTCAAAAAACAAATGTTAAAATTTTGTCCAGTATGTATTTTAAATCAATAACATTACTATGGCAACTATTAGCAAATCCATTTTAATCTGTACTTCTCTTGTAGACAAAATAGAATACTTCAACATTTAATAAACATGGCCACTTAACTGACTTTTACTCCATAGGCTATTTATTCTGGTAACTATTAATTTTTCACACAAAGTTAGATAAAGAAACAGAACTTAATTGAAAATAGTAAATACAACGTATTTTATTTTTCCCTGAGAGCATGTTCTGAAAATTGATTATTCTTAAAAATAGTGGATGTAATCCCACAGGTTTTCTATCATGTATGATATACTAAATTGTAATTATTCAGGGTAGTGAAGGAGACTTTGCTTTGGATATCTCAAGAGTAACAGATAATCAAACATGCACTATATAAGCCAATTTATAACATACCTTATATCTGTAAATAATCTTGGATCTGTTCGATATGGTAGGAGGCACTGCAATTTCCATACAGCTAAAATATCACTAACAAAAAGACAAAAGAATAATTTTATTGTTTCCATAAATACATAAAATCAACACCATGTGATTCTCAGACTGAATAATTTGAGAATCAGTCACAAAACTTATGGTGTTTGAACATTTAGAGGCATGTATGTTTTCATTAACTACCAAGCACACAGTTGTATGAGGCACAAATTATCTTAGTAAAGACAGCAGCGATAAAGAGGCAGGGACATATATACACTACCAAACGTAAGGTAGATAGCTAGTGGGAAGCAGCCGCATAGCACAGGGAGATCAGCTCGGTGCTTTGTGACCGCCTGGAGGGGTGGGATAGGGAGGGTGGGAGGGAGGGAGACGCAAGCGGGAAGAGATATGGGAACATTTGTATATATATAACTGATTCATTTTGTTGTGAAGCTGAAACTAACATACCATTGTAAAGCAATTATACTCCAATAAAGATGTTTAAAAAAAAAAAAAAAGACAGCAGTAGTTAAATCTTAAAGCAAACCCCTTCCTTATACGCATTCTTAATCTAACGATGTAAGCCATCGTTTTTAAAGATTACTTTATTCCCTATGTTCTCAATAAATGTAGTAAGCCAACATATTTTTTCTTTTGCTTTACATTTTGCTGTAATATGGTAAAAAGCCTCCCAAAATAAGACCAATAAATATTATTCACTTGAATTTTCATGTGCAAAAAGGCAGTGATTTAGTTCAATAATTTTACTTTACTTTAACTCATTAGAACTTCAGCTACTGTCTCATCTGTGTGTATCTCTGTGATTGTATAATTTTGAACATATACTTTTTGTATCACCTCCTTAAATAGACAGAAGACAAATTTAATAGGACCAAAATTCTATCAAAAATGTGCGGGTATATGTGGAACTGATTAATCAGGAAACAGTGTTGTTATCAGAAGAATTTGTCACTATCTAATGCCATGAACCACTAATAACAGTTAAATGACTTCAACTTTATATATTCAAGCCATCACTGTTATAACAGATATACAATATTTTACCTTGGGAAAGTATTTTGAGATGAAGTAACAAGCAGAAACAATATTTTCAAAGTCTATATTGTGTCACCAAAGCTACAAGCATGAATCTTTGGGAAAGAATTATTTGATTCACGAGTGTAGCACTTTATAATATTTTTCTTAAACTTCCTAGGGTGATTCTTTTTATATAATTTCACCAAATGACATTATCTCCCTTTCTTGTAAGCATTCCAAGAGAAATATCACCAACATAGGACAAGCACTCTTACCACAAAGATTTATTAAGGAAAATAATCAAATAAACCCCATATATAAACAGATATATAAAATAAGACATATTAAACAAGTTATATGTGTGCATGTAGGTAGTGAGAAATCTTGAGCTATCTCAATCTATTAAACCTCTTTACCCAGCTCCCCCCCAAAAATAATAATTTAGACTTTTTTGAACTGGTTTTTAAGACCTTTGAGTGCAATTGCTATATTCAAGTTCCAAGTTCTTTGCACCTCACCCTATGCCTTCACTGCTGCTCTCGGGCCAACGGCCATCCTCTGTGCTAACATGGCCTGCCCTAATGTCCACACACCCAGGCTTTGAATTTTTCACCTCCTGTCTTTCAAGAAGCTATTATCTGCCTATTCTCTACATGAGACACCACCATGATGACCAAGATACAGACCGGCCTTCCAAACCACACCCTCGCATCCTCCTGGTCCTTCCTCTCTTGTCGAAATGCAACCATAGATTTATTTTTGGCAATTTCTAAATTTCATCTAAATGGAATCATACATTATATACTGATTTCATCTGGCTATTTTGCTCCACATTATGTCTGAGATTCTCTCTGGGTGTTGAGTATGGTAGCAGAGGCACATTGTTTGTTATTGCTATATAGCAGGCTTCACAACCTAGGCACTCTTCACATTTTGGACTGTTAGAGACTGTTCTATGAATGCAGAGTAAGATGTTTAGCAGGAATGCTGGCCTCTAGTCATAAAATGTCAGCAGTAGCGCCCCAAGGTGTGACAACCAAAAATATCTCCAGACATTCAAGTTACCCCCAGTTGAGAACCATAGCTATATTGTCTTCCATAGTTGGAATGTATCTTATAATTATTTATCCAACTTTCACTGATGGAAATTTGGTTGTCTGGGGTGTTAGTAACAATCTGGACTTACTCAAGAAAATAAGGCCACCCTACTATAATCATGAGAATAAAGTGGTTTCGTATGTAAATTAGAATTTACACAAACTTCGCGAGAGCTTGGCAGGGGTGGTGGCAGAGGAGGAAACATAGGATAAATATAAGGAAATTGCCAAAAAATGTAAGCACTGGGGAAGAAGAAAGTTTGGGAAGCAGATCCTGGAGACTCCACCTGAAGCACCAAGGCAGGTAGTTGGCAAAGGCCCCCAGGAAAGCTGCATGCTTCTCAAGGTCTGCGAGAACACACCCATCAACTGTCTCAGTCAGCAGCAGCAAGTTAGATTTCCAGCTGCTCCCTGAGAAGATGCTCTGAGTCAAACATCCAACTGCACATCAAGGTCCACCAGTTTCAGTGAGATTCCTGTGAGAAGAGGGCCTCTACTCCTCTTCACCTTCCACTGTGAGTTACTCTCATTGACAAAACTTAATCCTGAATAATATCAGGAATGGGATTCCGGAAAATGTCATCCTAAGCTTCTTTTCTGCATTTCAGAGGGAGATCAGAGAGTGATGTTCAGTTGACAGGAGACAATCCAACACAGCAGCTGCTCTAAAGATTCTTGCATGTGCCTTTTGGTGCAAATATGGACTCAGTTGTGTTTGATGTATATGAAAGAGTGATAATGCTGTGTCATATAGTAAGGGTCATAGAGTACTACCATCAACAGTGTCTGTGAGTTCCAGTCACCTCACATCCTTGCTATCGCTTCATATCACTTTATATTTTGAAATTTTTGTTTGTCTTAATTTTAGTCATTCTGGTTGGTGTGTAATGGTACCTTACTGTGGTTTTAATTTGTACTTGCATGTTGACTAATGATTATCATTTAGCACCTTTTCTTATACCTTTAATCCATTGGGATACATCCTGGTTTATAGTGCCGTTCTGTGGCCCTTGCCATCATTTTATTAGTTTGTCTACCTTCTTCTTATTCATTTGTAGAAATTTAAATGTATGTATATACACATGTATGTACATATATATGTACATCTATTTCTATATCCATATTTATATCTATGTCTAGATCTAGATAGATCTGGGTATGATATCATTATTACTTATGTGTCACAAGTATCTTTTCCTACTCTGAGACTTGGCTTTTAATTATCTGAATGCTGTATTTTTTTATTTTGTTTTGATAGTAGGGTCAGCTGCAGTCCTAAGATACAATACAGAGATTTCCTGTATACTCTTCCCCACTTTCCTCCAATGGTAACATTATGCAAAACTAAAGTATAATATCAAAACCAGAAAACTGATGTTAACATAATCTATCAATCATTCAGATTTCACCAGTTTTATACACACTCATTTGTGTGTATGTATTTCAGTCAAAAAATATCTTGAGACAAATGAAAATGGAAACACAACATACTAAAATTTATGGGATGCAGCCAAAGCAGTTCAAAGAGGGACATGTAGAGTTATAAATGCATGTATCAAAAAAAAAAGACTTCAAATAAACAACCTACCATTACACCTCAAAGAACTAGAAAAAGAAGAAACTAAGTCTGAATTTAGTGTAAAGAAGGAAATGATAAATAGAGAGCAGAAATAAATGAAACCAAGAAAAAGAGACAAGAATAGAAGAGATTAACAAAACTAAGACTTTGTTCTTTAAAAGATAAACTTGACTAATAAAAAAGAGAGATGACTGAAATAAATATAATTATAAATGAAAGAGGAGACATTACAACAGATGCCACAGAAATACAAAGGATCATAAGAGACCACTACCAACAAATGGGACAACCCAGAAAATGGACAAATTTCTGGAAACATAAACCTACCAATACTGAATCATGAAGAAACAGAAAATATGAATAGACCAACAACAAATAAGAAGGTTTGAGTCAGTAATAAAAATACTCCCAGCAAGTAAAAGTTCAGGACCAAATAGTTTCACTGATGAATTCCACCAAACATTTAAAGAAGAATTAATACCAATCCTTCTCAAACTCTTCCAAAAATTAAAGAGGAGAGAACATACTCAAATTCATTTTACAGAGCCAGCATTACCCTGCTACCAAAGCCAGATGAGGGTCTACAAGAATAGAAAACTAAAGGCCAATATCCCTGATGAATATAGATATAAGAATTCTCAACAAAATACTAGCAAACAGAATTCATTGAAAGAATGAAAGGATCATACACCATAATGAAGTGGAATTTGTACCTGGGATGCAAGGATGGTTCAACGTATACAAATCAATATATGTGATATATCACATTAACAGAATGAAAGATAAAAATCATATGATGAAATCAACAGATACAGAAAAAGCATTTGATGAAATGTACCATTTTTTATGATAAAAATTTCTCAACAAATTAGAAATAGAAGAACCATGCCTCAAAATAATAAAGGCCATATATGACAGACCCACAGCTAAGAGCTGAAAGTTTTTCCTCTAAGATCAGGAACAACACAAGTGTGTCAACTCTCACCACTCCTAATCAACATAGTAGTACTGAAAGTCCAGGCCACAGTAATCAGGGAAGAAAAAGAAATAAATGCATCCAATTTGAAAAGGAAGAATTAAAATTGTCTCTGTTTGCAGTGACATGGTCTTAGATATAGAAAATTCTAAAGACTCCACCAAAAAAAAAAAAAAAACCTTCTAGAACTTATAAACAAATACAGTAAACCTGCAGGATAAAAAAAAAAAGCATATAAAAATTAATTGCATTTCTATATACTAACAACAACTTACCTGAAAAAGAAATAAAGAAAACATCCCATTCACAATAGCATCAAAAATGTTAAAATACTTAGGAATAAAATTAACCATGGAGAAGAAAGATCTGTACAGTGAAAACTATAAGATACTGAGAAATAAAATAGAAGACACAAATAAATGGAAATATATCCCATGGTCCTGTATCGGAAGACTTAATATTGTTAAAATGTCCATAATCCCCAAAGCTGTAGATTTCAATGAAATCCTTATCAAAATTTCAATAATATTCTTCACAGAAATAGAAAAAACGATCCTAAAATTCATATGGAAATGTGAAAGACCCCAAATAGTCAAAGCAATCTTGAGGAAGAAGACAAAACTGGGGACATCACACTTCTTGATTTCAAACTACACTACAAAACTCGGGCAATCAAAACAGTATGTTGCCAGCATAAAAATAGACACATGAGACCAATGGGACAGAACTGAGAGTCCAGAAATAAACCCACGCATACACAGTCAACTAATATTTGACAAGGAGCCAAGAATACTCAATGGGGGAAAATAGTCTTTTCAATAAATGGTGTTGGGAAAACTGGATATCCACATGCAAGTGAATAAAACTGGATCCTTATCTTACACCACTTACAAAAATTAACTCAAAATGGATAAAGAAGACCTGAAATCATAAAACTCCGGGAAGACAATACAGGGAAAAATTTCCTTGACATTGATTTTAGCAATAAGTTTTTGGATATGACACCAAAAGCACAGGCAACAAAACCAAAAATAAACAGGTGACATGCAATTACGTCAAACTAAAAAACTTCTGCACAGCAGAAGAGACGATAAACAAAATGAAAAGGCAACATATGGAATGGGAAAATACATTTGCAAATCATATATCTGGTATGTGTTTTATATTCAAAATATGCAAGGAAGTCATACAACTCAATAGCAAAAAAATCCAATTGAAAAAAGGACAAAAGACTTGAATAGACATTTTTTCCAAAGAAGAAATATAAATGGCCAACAGGTACATGGAAAACTGTTTAACACCACTAATAATCAAGGAAATGGAGATCAAAACCACAATGAGCTATCACCTCACACTTGTTAAAATGACTATTATTAAAAAATAATAATAAGAGATTACAGATGCTGACAAGGATGTGGAGAAAAGGAACCTTTGTGCGCAGTTGGTGGAAATGTAAATTGGTGCAGCCACTATGGAAAACAGTATGAGGTTTCTCAAAAAATTAAAATAAAACTACCATATGATCCAGCAATCCCAATTATGAGGATATATCCAAAGGAAATGAAATGTCTATCTCAAAATGTTTTCAACACCCCCATGTTCATTGCAACATTATTCATAATAGACACGACATGGAAAGAACTTGAGTCCACTGACAGATGAATTGATAAAGAAAATGTGATATATATAATAATATATTAATATACCTATATATAAATGTTATTCAGCCATAAAAAAAAAAAAGAAATCCTGCCAATTTTGACAACATGGATGAAACTTGAGGGTAGCTAAGTGAAATATCAGAAAGAAAAAGACAAACATTGCATGACCTTACATAAGCAGAATCTTAAAAATACTGAACTCATAGAAACAGAGTAGATTGGTGTTTGCTAGGGGCGAGGAAGGTGCAATAATGGGTAAAGATGGTCAAAGGGTACAAACTTCCAGTTATAAGATGAATAAGTCCTGGGCATCTAATGTAAAGCACGGTGACTATAGTTAAAAATACTGCTAAATGCTAAGATAGTAAATCGTAAAAGTTCTCAGAGCATACACACATACACACACAGAGACATAGACACACACATACACACACGCACACACATACACACACACCATAACTATGTGAGGGGATGCTTTTGTTAAGTAATGTTACTGTGGTAATCATTTTGCAATATATACACATATCAGATAATTACATTGTATACCTTAGAGTTATAAGCTATATGTCAATTATATCTCAATAAACCTAGAAAAAATAAAAATGTAATTTCTTTTTCTTCCTGCTGTTATTGTTTCTACTGAAAAATCTGGTATTATTCTTCTTTTTGCTCTGTTGAAAAAAAACTGTGGTACTTACTCTGGCTGCTTTGAAGATTTTATATTTATCTTTGTTCAGCAGTTTTATATAATACATGCAGGTGTGATTTTCTTTCTATTTCTTCTGATTAGGACCATCAAGCTGCTTGAACTGTAAGTTGTTGTCTTTGCCAGTTTTGGAAAATTCTCACACAATGGTATTTCACATATTACTTCTGTTTTATTCTCCTCTTTTTCTTGGACTTAAGTTAAATGTATTTTAGATTTTTTTCAGTATATCCTCTATATCATTTATACTCTTTCCTGAATTTCCCATCCTATTTCTATATGTGTTTAAAGGATTCTGGTATTTTGTTTTTTTGTTTTTTTGTTTTAGTTTCCTCACTTTGTCTTCTGCCATATTTAATACATTAATTATTCTACTTCTTTCATTCTTACTTTCAGTTACTGTATTTCTTTAGTTTTAAAATTTTAAGTTGACCTTCTTATAGATTCCAGGTCTGGAAAGTCCCCGTCTTTTCATCAACTGTCAATCTATTTTTACTGCCTGTATTTTTTATTTGGGTTTTTGTGCATTTTATAAACATGTTTAGTAATTTTTAGTCATAAAAATTGTAGAGTTTCTGCCTGATGATCTTCCTAAAAAGAGGATTAATCTTCACGAAGGCATAGACTGTGTTGGTGGATCACCCTGGACCAGTCAAGGAAAGGTTTGGGGCTTTGCGAAGTTTGAACTTCTTTGATCAGCTCTTATCTCTAAAGCATAGATGTATGCCTATGGGCATATGCTCTTAGGGGGTATTCTTTCTCCGATCTTAACTGAAAACCTCTGAGTCCTTTGGAGTCATCCAATGTGTTAATCTCTAAACTGTTGCTTCGTTTTCCCTAGAAGTATTAAACTGCTGAAATATTTGCTCAGTCCTTTAGATCTCCAACTATAGCCGGCTGCTTGGTTTCTGGATGTCTCTTCCTGAACACCCCATAGTTTAGGAAGTGGTCAAAAGTCTTGGTGGTAAACTTCATGCAGTCTCCCACTCACTTGTCTGCAGTTATTTTTTTCCCCTCAAGTTCAGTTCTTGGAGAGTCCCAACACCAACCTCTGTGTCCCCAGCATGAGACCTCTGTTAGTTCTAGGCCTCCACTTTCTGCCCTGCGTCCTCACCCATGGACTTGGCAAAACGCTGAGGACAACTGCAGAGAGGAATGTGGGACTCAGAATTCTCTCTCCCTTATCTCCAGAATTTCGGCCCCTCTAGTTCTGCCTGCCTCGATTGTTCTTCAAAGTTTTCAAGAGTTGTTTTATATCCTAATCCAGCTTTTATACTTATTAAGAGAAGAGTTAGTCTGGTGGGTGCTACCTTGTTGTGGTTGACAATGGAAATCACTGAATTATGTGAGTTTGCAGATATGAGAAATCCTAAGTGAACACATCTCTTGAATAAATGTGACATCTCTGAACACTGAAAAAATATCAGATACAGTTACTTCTACTCGTAGGATTGCATTTTCTCTTTCTATGTTGTTTCATCTTTTCTCATCTCTTCTCACTCTGTGATGGTGGTGGGAGTTTACCACAACCTGCTTTTAGTCAAGTAGAAAAGTTTCCAGATCAAATTTAACCTAAGAGTTTTTGTTTTTAATGATTATGATGATTTCAGTAGATGATTTTTGTATGGTAGCAGCTCAGGATTTCAGGGTTAACTAATTCCATATCAGCCTAACAAATTTTAAAATTTGTAACTAGTTTATTTTCCTTTAAAAAAATGCCCAAGTATGTTTTTAACGAACACTTAATATCTGAGCATTTGTATGGTCCTTTACCGATGTTTTATTCCACCTGCATTGAATACCTACGTGTGAGAAGCCTTCAGGACGTCAGCAGAACATCTGAAGTGCTATGAACTGAGTTATTTAAAATCTAGTCTCCAAAAAGTACTTGAAGTGCCTATAACTCAGCTATAGCTGAAGACACAATCACAGAGTGGAACTTTCTATTCCATATGCTGAAGTAGCTCATAGAACAAAAAGGTGCATTAATGTCTATGATGAAGAGAAATCTAACGTTAATTTTTTGACTTGCGGCCAGTGGAGTCTGCTGAGTCTGTTATGGTAAACACGAGATTTTTTAAAGAATTGTCCAGAGAAATCAGCCCATGAGAGATTTCTTTTTTTCTGGACACTTTCTTACAAAAAAGAACCAAAATGCTTGCTATGAAGTGGGAGGAGGTGGTGGTGTCAGGGTATAAAAACTTAGAAATAGATTACTTACAATCGCACTGGATTTCATTCCCATTCATTCCTATGAAATAGAAATGAAGGTTTATGGGATCTGTAAGATTGATGAGCACTTTTTTTTCCCATTGCAGAGCACAGGCTCCGGACGCGCAGGCTCAGCGGCCATGGCTCACAGGCCCAGCCGCTCCACGGCATGTGGGATCTTCCCAGACCGGGGCACGAACTCGTGTCCCCTGTATCGGCAGGCGAACTCTCAACCACTGCGCCACCAGGGGAGCCCTGATGAACACTTTAAATCGCTCTGTCCAGTTTCACTGCAAGCTGATGTCTTATTCAAACCAAACAGCAGCGTACTTGGGGGCCAAAAGTTGTTACAAGTCTGCCACACTGGGAAATACATGAAACAAACAAAATATAGTGAATAGAGCTACTTATTAAGCATGAAAATGATACTCATCTGAGATTATTTGGATGCAGTTTTAGAAGCATTTCATTCCTCAGTTGTCATTCCTGCAGTGAGCACTAAATCACTGATGTATTTTTCCTCGCAATTCATGATTTCCCATCTTAGAGCAGGAACTGAGGGAAGTATTACAAACTAGGATGGTTTTATGAAAGAAAGGAAAAACAGGAAAATGATAGATAAAATAACGACTTATGAAGTGATATGTAAAAATCAAGGCACAGGTTATCTGTGGAGGGTATAGGGAGGAGCATCAGAATGTCAGTTTTGAAGAAACTGTGTTATTTTATTATTTCTTCCAAACCTGGAGGCAGAATAATAAGTCCAATGCAGACTTAGCTTGAATTACAAGAGATTTCAATAAACTGCCTGTCTGGGACCCCAAAAAAGCCTATTGTGCTGTTCATTACATAAGACATGAAATACAGACAAACCTCAAATCCTGACAATGTACACTTTCATTTATCCATTAAGATAACTTTATGCAACTAACTTTGTGCAGGAATAGATTAAACATCTATTACTGTAATCCTGATGATTTCTAATAAATTAAAATTTACTTTTGTGAGCCATCCAATTATTAATCATTAGAAGATGTTGCATTCTTTTAATTAAAATAAATGACCTGAATAATGCATGAATATGTGAATACAAGAATAGTTAATTGCTAAAAAATGTAAAGATATTTGAAGACCTTGGGTCAAAATCTGTGGTCAAGTGCATGTACATAGACCCACTGCCCTGAAACATTTAGATACTCCTCTCTTGGTTATTTAAAGAACAACAATCAGTTTTATCTGGAACTGATAGCCTTTGTTAACCTTTAGGTTTGATCTTCTTATTTACAACTTTAAAGCTTGCTCTGAATTCAGAATTAATGGACAATTTACTAGAACACTAGATTAACAGAATTTTATGTCTGGAATGCATAGAAATGTGTAAAGTTCTAAGATCACACCTGGCAGAGCTAACTCTTCAATTGAGAAGGAGTAAGGGGAACTCAGTGGAAAAAACCTTTTTAGAAAGTATGACATCTCCCATCAACCTGAAAGTTCAGTGGAGGACAGCTGACTAGGTTTCCATTTTTTCATCCATTTTGAGTCAGTCATTTATGAATATTTATTCACTACACACTAAATTTTTTTTTTTGCGGTACACGGGCCTCTCACTGTTGTGGCCTCTCCCATTGTGGAGCACAGCCTCCGGACGCGCAGGCTCAGCGGCCATGGCTCACGGGCCCAGCTGCTCCGCGGCATGTGGGATCTTCCTGGACCGGGGCACGAACACGTGCCCCCTGCATCGGCAGGCGGACTCTCAACCACTGCGCCACCTGGGAAGCCCCCCCACTAAATTATTAATTAGGTTTCTTACATCTCCCTCCAGCCTGTCTTGACCCCTTGATCATCAAAAGTTTTCTTTTCTTTTATCTATATTTACTTCTATGAAAGTCTTCTAATTTTAAAACAGTGATATGCTCTATTCAAAGATTTCAGTCCTGTAACAGACTAACTTCCCTTGAAACTGTACTCTATCTCTACATAATGTGGAAACACCACATAATATTATCTTAATCTGCTCGGGCTGCTATAACAAAATGCTATAGACTGGGTGGTTTAAACAACAGACGTTTATTTCTCAAAGTTCTGGAAGCTGTGAAGTCCAAGATCAAGGTTGCCAGCAGATTCAGGTCCTGGTGAGGACCTGCTTGTAGAAAGCTGCCTTCACACTGTGTGTTCCCTTTCCTTGGTGCAGGCATTGGAGAGAAGAGGGGGGAGGGGGAGAGACAGAGACAGAGAGAGAGAGATCTGTCTTCCTCTTTATAAGGACACATCTCATCATGAGTCTAACCCTCATGACCTCTTATAAACCCAATTATCTCCCAAAAGGCCCACCTCCAAATACTATGACGTTAGGGGACAGAGGTTCAATATATGAATTTGAGGGGAGGGGGACATAAACATTCAGCTCATAACAATGTTTATTAAAGCTTTATTAAACTATGTGAACGCCTCCTATTGTTTTCTTAGTATCCATGCATTTTTTTCCTGAAAACATTGCTGAATGTTTATCAAGTTCTAGGAACTGTGATAAACACAAATTTCTCGAGTTCATGAGGAATTTACAACTTTGTGGCAGAGAAATGCACATTAACAGATAATCATAGTACTGGTTACGGCAGTGAAATAAAAATATATAAAAACTGATGCAAGAACACAGAGAAACTAATTCATTATGACTGGAGGGACAGGGAAGGTTTACAATAAGAGGTGAGAATTAGCTGGATCTTAATGCATGCACAATGGGAAGTAAGGTTGGAAAAATCTGGAAGGCTATCTGGGCAAAGCAAACTGGTCTGCAGATGGATCATGGCTTTTCGAAAATAACCCACTTAGAATTAGCGAATAGCATTCTGAAACTCTATCAGAAAGTTTGTGATGTCTACACAGCCACATTTTAAATTTTTATTTAATTTTTTTTGGTATTGACAGGAGTTGAGGATGGAAAAGGGAGTTTGGACCAGATTATGAAGGACTTTTAAATGGCATGCCAGAGATCTTGGACTTCACCTGTAGACAGTGGGAAACAAGCTCAGCTTTTTAGATGGTGAATGAGTTAAGATACCAGATTACTAACATATTAAAATAATAGCTAATATGTATGAAGTGCTTTTGGTATACCTTCTCCGTATAATTCTATAAACTTTACATGCATTAACTTATTTCACGCTCACAGTAACCTCATTACATAAATGTTAGGATTTTCTTCAATTTATAGGTGAATAGACTAAAGCTTGGAATCACTTGTGTAAGATCACACAGGGAAAAAGTATCAGAAGCAAGTTTCACACTCCAGTCTTTCTGTCTCCAGGGATTTCACCACTAACCTCTAAACTATATAAAATTAAATGTATCAGGGTGGTTTATAAAATGAAATGCACAAGTAATTGATTAAAATTTTGGTGCTAATCTCCTCTCCATTTTGTTTCCCCTACCCTGGACTTGGAAGAGGCTTGTTTTGGATCTTGGGGGTTGGGGGACAATGGGTATCTATTGTACTTGAAAAATAACTAGAAACAATAAAGGAAAGCTAAATAATATCACCCATAAAAAAATCTATTATTGCACTCCACTGCTTTTTAATGCTTGCTCTAAAAAATTATTGACATGCTCAATATCTCCCTTTTAATTTCTCAAGTAACTTCCAGAGAATGTACGTGAGGTAGATAATAAAACAGATAATAAGTGGTTCATGAAAGATGATGAAGTTGAATTTAAGAACATACTTTTAAAACCCTTCTAATAAATGTTGCTTGTTTCAAAGCTCTTTTCGGTTCACAGTGCAGGAACAAGATGGCAACATTAACGGAGATTCAGAATAGATTCAAATATAAAATGATGTTATATGATGTGTAGCCATAAAGAGGGATATTCTCCCTGATTTGATGATCTGCTTCCTATGCTTGTTGACCTTGAAATATTATCTCGATTCTATTCACCTCTGTTTTTGATTTATGATTTCCAAATTCAAAACTAGATCTGATAAATTTATCCTGATTCTTATATACATTCTTCTTTATGGAGATTGTTTTTTCATTGTGAAACTTGTTTTTCCTGATCCTTGTTTATAATCCTGCTACAAATTAGTCATTCTGTTGCCCTCCATCTAATGTTCCCTAAAACAGCATAACTTTTCACCAAGTACATTACTTACCCAGATGGATCATAAAACTAATAAAAGTCCAACAGACTTTTGAGACTGTCAACAGACTCTCAAGGTGTCCAATGGTTGAGTTGCAGAAGTTGTAAAATAAATAATAATACATTTATTACAATCACAAGGATTATAGCTTAGGAGAAGAGTTCCAGTTTTGGGGTTTGGGGAATTGGAATAGAAATAAAATCCTGGAGAAACCAAGAGAGAAACTCAGGCATAGGAGCAAAAAGACATAAATTCTCTTCCTACAATTTTTAAGTGGATCCTGAAACTGAAGTTTGGCCATAATAAACAGGGTTAAAACAATATGACCTGTAGACTGATGGCATCAAGGTTGATTCGATGCTGAGTCCAAAGAGGAGAACCAAGTTCTTTTTGTTATTTGTCCCCAGAAGATGGCCTAGTTGCAGGGCCTTGGGTCAATGTGAAACCAGCCTCCAGAAGTTAAGCCATTGCAGAATGAACAGCATGGTAATGAGGTAAGAAAAGTGACAGGTCCCCAAACCCTCAATCTGTAAGATACATGAATGGGAGGGGCACCAGGGATTTTTAGGGCAGTGAAACTACTCTGTGTGATACAATAATTGTGAACACACGTCATTCATTATACATTTGTCCAAACCCATAGAATATACAACACCAAGAGTCAGCATAATGTAAACTCTGGACTTTGGTTGATAATGACATGTCAATACAGGTTCATCGATGGTAACAAATGTACCATCTAGTGAGGAATGATGATAATGGTGGAGGTTATGCATATGTTAAGGCAGAGTGGGAAATCTATGTCCTTTCCTCTCAGTTTTGCTGTGAGCCTAAAACTGCTCTAAACATAAAGAGAGAGAGAGACAGAGAGAGAGAGAGAGAGAGAGAGAGAAAGGTGAAACCAGCAACAGAATAATAAAGATGAGGGAAGATGATTCTAGAGGGAAGATTTTCATTGGTCATATTCCCCAGTGTCCTAGAACAATGGAGGAAAACATTTAATGCCTTGGGTATGTCCCCAATTTTTTCACTTTACTACCATTTTAGAAATTCAGAGCTAATAAACTCTTGACAACAGTATTTCAGTCAAGTACTAGCTGGCCTCCTTGAGTTCAGTCTCTCCTTCCTCCAATCCACATGCTACACTGCTTCTCTGTTTATGTTTCACAAATCTCTAACTTCACCCCCCGCCCACCTGAATTTCTCAATAAACTCCTGTTACCAGATGAAGTCTAATTTTTCAACATGTCATAGTAGGTCTGAGCAGGTTAAATGTTGCAGTCACCATTTAGTTTACAATCGAGGAATAGGTAAAATAATATTATGAATAAAACATACATACAAATGTGTCCCTTCAAGAAATGGGGATACAGTAAGGAAACAAATTGTACAACGTGAAATACAATAAAATCTGATAGATAATAAATTAAACAGTAAACCAGAAATAGGAGGCAATCAGATTAATTCTAAGAAAGAAATTGTCTCCTGATGAGGGCCTTGTAAAGGAACATGAGTATCATCAGACTAGGGGTTGGGAAAAATTGCTTAAGCAAACATTAAGCCCGGCTGAAGCAGTGAGTTTAAAATGTGTTCACTTTGAGGAAACAAAGTAGACAATATAGTTAATCTGGGGCCAAAATAAAAAGAGTATGCCATGTTTTGATTTTACAAAAATACGTATAACTTCTTAAAGAATAGGAAGTCTCAATGAGCTTTTGAGATCAAGCCAAATGATAAAATCAGCATTCCACAACTCAAATACTCAACGATTTGAGTTTCAGTTATAGGTTGGGTTTGCCAGAGGAATTAAAGAGAGTGGATTCAGTTTACTCCAATCTGACCAGATGGACGTAGATGGGTATAATAAAATCAAGTGCTGATTTTAAAATAAATACTAATAACAATGATAAGAATAGTAAAACAAGGCTATTAATTAGAGGAGACAGAGGAGGAGCAGTAGATAATGGGATTAAGGCTTTGCCCAGGCTCATTACAAAGGAATATGTCCCCAGTTCAGGCATTTTTCCTCAGGATGGACGTGACTGGTGGCAGAAATGATATTAGCGGTTATTGAATTCTGCTTCTGCTGTTAGTGCCTGTCTTGGGTTTCTAGTACAAAAGGTCCAAGTTGAAGCTCAAAACTTAGACAAACCAGCAAATTATGCATTCCAATAATCCCATCCATATGCTCACTCCTGTTCCTTCTGCTCCCCTTACTACCACCAGAGAGAAAGGTCTTTTCTCACTGATTTATTGACTCTTCAGGACTCTTTTTAAAAGCTAGGGCCAATTTCAGGTGTACAGCAAAGTGATTCAGTTATACATATACATGTATCTATTCTTTTTCAAATTCTTTTCCCATTCAGGTTATTACAGAAAACCTGAAACTAACACAGCATTGTTAATCAAATATACTCCAATATAAAATTTAAAAAATTTTTTAATCCATTAAAAAAAAGAATTTTATTTTGCATGACTCTGCCACCTCAGGACTCAGAGCAGAAGCATTTTTAATTAAAAAATGTTAAAAATAAAACTGTTTAAATTCCAAAAAAAAAAAAGCCAGTGCCTAATTGTTAGTGGCTCAACTGTTTACTAAAAGAGCAAATGTTTAGGGGAAAAAATAGATATGAAAATACTCTGAATTTATCACTCAGTGATGATTCCAAGACGGTCATTTTTGCTTTTTTCATCACACAATTTAGACTCATACACAAATTTGATCTTTCCTTTCCTTTACCTTCTAGTGCAGTGCTTAAGATTATGGACTCTAAAATCAGACCACTTGAGGGGTCACATCTTAGCTCCGTTACCTACTGGTCATATAATCACATGACCCAGATAGGTAACCTCGCTGACATCAGTTGCCGTATCTCTAAAACGGCAAGAATGATGGACTCCTCTTCATAGTTTATTCTGAGGAGTAAAAGACTCAATACTTGAAAAAAATTAAAATATTGCCAGGGACACAATATGAGAGCTGGCAAGATGAGGAAAATCACAAAATGTAATTTATCAATACGTAATTATTTCTATTGTCCCTTCTAGGAAAACAAAGGTCATCAACGCTCTCCACATTGCTACAATCAATGGTCAACTCTTCATCCTACTCGACCCACCAGCACTGGCTCGCTCACCCAGCTTCCCTTATACCTCGCTCTCTGGATCCCCACCTGCCACTGCTTCCCTGGCCCATCATGGCAGATTCTGCCTTTTCACACAATGTCTCAACAGTGCAGTGCCCTAACATTCAGCACTCAGACCTTTCTCTTTTCTCCTTATGTGATTTCATCCAGATCCTGATTTACAAACCTTTCATTAAATGATGTCTCCTAAATTTAAGTATCCCAGATAGAACTCTCTCCTGAACTTAAAATTCATGCATCCAATTACCTATTGAAAATCACCATGTGGGTGACAAATAGATAGCCCACAATTAAATTCTTCCTAACTGAAAATCAGAGCTTTCCAACACCTGTTATACCCACAGTTTTCCTGATCTTACTTTACAACTACATCATCCTTTTTGTAGTTTAGGATAAAAGCCTTGAAAACATTCTGGGTTCCTCTTTACTCTAAAGCTATATATCTCAACTGCCAGTAGATTTTGTTGCTTCTGTCATCAACATACACCCCAAATCTGACCACCTCTTTAGCATTTGCACTGCTATTCCGGTCCATCCTGGTCCAGGCCATTGTTATCTCTTGCTAGGATGATTTGGATAGCCTCCAAATCGGTCTCCTTCCTTCTACCTCCCCCCCAACAATCAGTTCTCAACTCAGCATCGACTGGTGCTTCTAAAATATCATTTCATTCACAACACTCCTCTGCTTACACTATTCCAATGGCTGTCCTTTTCACTCAGAGTAAAAACTGAAGCCTCTCCCTGAACCTACAGGGTCTATCCTGACCAGCACCTCTTACTTCTCTGAATCTCTCTCTTGGTCTACCTTTAATAACTAATAAATGATGAGAATGAGAATTCCTGGCATACGTAAAATGAGCAGATTAGCCAATACAAACAATTTATCTATAATATAGAATAAGAGGACCAGCATGATGTATGGTTTTGAAAAAATGATTAAAGTTTTTATTATTTTGACTTTCTTATGCCAACTTTGAAGAAAATGAGTTTGCTACCAGATGAAAGAAAAGGGAAGGGAAGGGAGAAATTGAGAGAGAGAGAGAGAGAGAAAGAAAGCAAGGAAAGAAGAAAGGAAGCTAGATCTATACATATAAACACAGCTGTATACCAATAAATATAAAGTTATTTTACACACTATTCTTGTTTTTAAAACACACAAAGCAACAATTTATTCCAAGATAAATTACAGTCACAGAGGCATCTCAAGTGTTTGTAAAACCACCTATACATTTAAACAAATTGTAAAATATGTTAAAGAACATCAACTATCTCAAGGATGATATCTACTAACATACAAGAATTCCCTAACTAAGGAATTCTTACTGATTATGACCGTCATTGTAATTAACATCTCCTGAAACAAGTTATCTATAAACAGAGAACTTGAGTACAGTTTGCCAATGTCCACTTTTACTCATGAATGAGTTTTACTCAGAATCCCACATAAATTGATCATTCTATGCAAACGCATAACTACTGATGGAGTTGTTTTCTTTGTATTTGAGATGGAGAGGAGCAATCCTGTCCAACTGCCATACTTGTGGGTTATTAATTAATTTCATATCCACCATTATTAAAATATTATTGCTCATGGTTGAATGTGTTAATGAAAAATAGCTACTTGTCACAGGCAAATATTATCAAAAGAACAATAAGGCAATGAAAGCCACACAGCCAAAAATGTAATCCACTTGTCACTTCAGTGAAGAATTCAATAACGCTGGAGACATGCAATCGTGGGAGAAACATTCAGGACAAACAATAATAATATTCTGGATTTATTTTTCTTTAGATATCAAAAAAAATTTGTAATACTTAAAATGTTGGGAAATATAAGATAATACTTCCCATGCATGGAAAATTTGAGAAATAAAGCTAAATTTAGAAAAGAAACACATATTCTGATAAAATATACTGGGGGAATTAGTTCAGGCCATAGGATAAATTGATCACATAAATCTCTAGCAAAATATATTAATAGCTACAGTAAAATCCAATAAAACAAAATTAGTATCCTTATGCCTCAAGGCACATTCGACTTCTCTCACAAATCTGTTTCCAACACCATTTCAGCTCGACGCCCTCTGTCTGCCAAGAAAGTTTGTCTTTAAGACTTTTTTCTCAAATAAGGAATCTTTTTAACATTGAAAAACTTTGTATCAGAACTGTACAAAGCTCGTTTTGAATAACCATTTGGACAGATAACTAGAGAAAAACTTTCTTTTCCTTGCTTTCCTATCATTAGCCTAAAAACAAAAAACTAAAACCATAATAATGCTCTTAATTCTGGCAGTTATGCCCCTATTTGTATGTCCATTAAATGAAATAATGTAATGAAGATTTTTTGCAGACCGTAAGGTTACAAAATGGTAGGCAGTATGATTTTCATTTTATTTACAAGAAAACACCTAAGACAGGGACTCTGTTATGTATAGCTGGCCAACAAAACATTGCTACCTGTCCTAAAATAGAAGTTTAGATTAATAGATTTGCTATCTTTTCCAGAATACTCTTTTAGTGCTCTATTTAACCACTTGATCTGCTTCCAAAGTAGGTAAATTTATTTTGTTAAGCAAATATTAGAATTACTTCTTAGCATAATCATGTTATTAATTTATTATTCAAAAGCTGACTTAAGTAGTTAAATAGCTCATCTTCAGAATGCTTTGCATGAAAGATCCACATTGTTTTTCTTCTGGAATAAGAACAGAATCCATATCTTCTCACAAGGATGAGGAGGGTGATAACAGTCCTCAGGGTGAATAACAATGAAACACATACACCTTTCTCACAAGCCAACCCGATTCAACAGGTACATCACGTTACTTTCATCTTTCCAATTATGTGAAGACAAGCTAATTTGTAGTGATGCGTTAGAAGAAAAGGTAATAACTTTGGTCTCTTCAGAAGTACCTATATGTGTAGCAAAAACACAAAAAAACAACAACAAAAGAAGTAAAAACCACCCACTCTTTTGTTGTTCTCTGTGTGTCTCTGTTGTACAGATATTAGGCTTAACATCTTGTGTTCTGACTGAGTGTCTTGTTGGCCTAAAGTAAGGACAGCTTTCCTGTGGCTACCACTGAAAAGCCATGGTATTCATTATAAGGCAGAGACAGATATTGGGAGAGGAAGCAGTAACTCAGAAGGAGGGCTTTACATAACAAAATGGAAAGTCATTTTGTTTTCCTTGGTTCTCACTCTTTAGAGCTTAGACATCAAGGATTTCAGGTAAAGTGAGGCCGTTTCTTGGTGATGGGCTGAAAGACCATACTCTTCCATGGAGGCAAAGACCATGGCTGAAATATTCCCTGTTAAGAACCTTAAGGAATAGTTGAGTAAACCATGTGGTTGATGCTTTTTCTAACTGCATTTTATTTATATTTTCTTGCCTTTTTCAAAACTTTAACAAAGTCCTATTAAAATATTTTAGGCTGGCCTATACTTTGCTACAAAGGTGGGGCATTTCTGGCCCTCACGTCTAAGGTCAGAGGTAAAATACAAAGAAGCAATTTTGCTAAAATCAGGATGATGGTGACAGTGGTAATTTTCTCCCCCAGTTAGGAGAAAAGGAAATAGTTACTCCATTGCATGATATGTTGCTAAAAGACCAGTGGGTTTCCTCTCAGCCAAAGATTACTGAGTTTTATGGAAAGGAGGTGCTTTTTTGTTGTTTTAAATAGGTTTTGTTTCTTTTTATAACACCCTAAACCTAGGTCTTTAAGGAGTAGGACTAGATGGCAATGTTTTCGATATTTTGGGATTAGTCTTTCATGGATTAGCATTTGATTTGGATAAGTTTTAAAACGATGTTTACAGATTCAGGCTGATATCCAATCCATCAGGAAAACCCTTGGGTTCTACCTTTAAAATAGATTCGGAATCTAACCTTCTGAACAGCTCCCCTCCCACTACCTCAAAATCTACAGCCCTCCTACTGGTCTACCTACTTCCTCATTCTCCCCTACAGTCTGTTCTTAGCATAGCAGCCTGACGATCACTTAAAATGTAAGCCATCCCATCCCATTCCTTTAGTGGAAACCCTGAAAGGCCTCTCCATTTCAGTCATGCCAGATTTGTACTGTGGAACCAAAGGAGGTCTCTGACCTGACTCCCAGCTCCCACCCTTGATGACTCTTTTCACTCATTCTGCTCCAGCCACAGTGACCTCCTTACTCTTCCTCAAATATACCAAATGTGTTTCCTTTTGTATTAACTGTTTTTCTGCCCATAAAAAATCATCTCTTCTCCCACATACCTGTAAGGCGAGCTTCCTCCTTCAAGTATTGCGTTGGCCAAAAAGTTGGTTTGGGTTTTTCTGTAAGATGGGCAACCCAATATTTGATTAAATGTCACCTTCTCAATAGGACTTATCCAGACCAGCCTATATAAAACTGCATCTCTCCTCATCTACATCCACATTTTTTTCACCTTGTTCTAAGTTTCCATTTTCCTATTATGCAATATAATGTCTTTATTATGATCAGTATTTATCACATGTTGTCTATATCCCCAATTTAAGGGCCATGAGGGGAGAGATTTTTATTTTGTTTACTACTGTGCCTAAATCATTTTAAACCATGTCAAACACATAATAAGTACTCAAAAAATTGTTGTTTAATAAAGTTAAGGACACAACAAAAGAGGATTCAGACAAGCTCAGAACAGACTCCATCCTAATCCTAACAAAGATACCAAATTACTGCAAGAAAGAGGTTTTTCTCACTCATACTTTTCACTCATATTTCTTGGTCTAAGTACAAGCCAGTTAGAGATCTAGGTGCTGGGGATACACTGATACACAGAAACTAACAGAGTCCCTAACTGCATGAGTTTATATACCAGTGGGGTAATCAAAAATTCTAAAAAACACAAAAGTAAATCTCCTTTGTTATAATAGTTAGGGTGTTACAGGGAGATATATACCTTCATCAAAATTAAAAACTTGTGCTTCGTAGAATATCATCAAGAAAGTGGACAAAATAATCCATAGAATAGAAGAAAATATAAAGGACTTATATCCAGAATACATAAGAATTTACAATTCAACAAAAAGACAACTGAATTTTAAAAATTGGCCAAGGATCTGAATAGAAACTTCTCCAGAGATGATATACAGATAACTAAAAAGTAAAAAAACATGCTCAACATCTTTAGTCATGAGGAAAGTGCAAATCAAACCTATAAAGAGATATCAATTCACACGCACTAAAATGGGTATGAACACAAAGGCACATAATAACAACTGCTGGTGAGGATATGAAGAAATCAGAACCCCATACAATGTGGGTGGGAGGGTAAAACGGCACCATGCTTTAGAAAACAGTGTAGCCATTCCCCATAAAGCTCAACACAGAATTACCAAATGACCCAGAGATTTCACTCGAATGTATATGCCACAGGGAACTGAAAGCAAATAGCCTCAAAAAACCTGGTCAAGAATGTTCATAGCAGCAATAATTACAATAGCCGGAAATGGGGAAAAAAAAAGTCCATCAACTGGTTAATGGATAAGCAAGTGTGATATAATCATAAAATAGAGTATTATTTGCCCACAAAGAAAAATGAAGTATCAATACAGTTAGTCAACAGAAAAGGCATAATCTTCCATCAGGATAATGCAAGACCGCATGTTTCTGTGATGACCAGGCAACAGCTGTTACGCCTTAGCTGGGAAGTTTTTATTCATCTGCCGTATTCTTCAGACATTTCACCTCCGGATTTCCATATATTTCGGGTCTTTACCCGAAAAAATTTCGATTCCCTGGAAGACTGTAAAAGGAACCTGGAACAGTTCTTTGCTCAAAAAGATAAAAAGTTTGGGGAAGATGGAATTATGAAGTTGCCTGAAAAATGGCAGAAGGTAGTGGAACAAAAGGGTGAATACGTTGTTCAATAAAGTTCTTGGTGAAAATGAAAAATGTGTCTTTTATTTTTACTTAAAAACCGAAGGCATGTTTTGGCCGACCCAATAGTATTGATACCATAAACCAAAATCAGTTTCAAACAGACAAAAGAGTGAATATTTAAATAAATGATTAAAAAATAAAATTAAAGGAATATTTAACTTGCTGATTTGGAAGCAATTTATTAATTACTAAAGCAACAAAAAAAATTACCAAAAAAAAAAAAAACTGAAGATCTGAATGCACAGTAACTAAAGCTTCTTAATGCCAAAAAAGAACTTAAATAAAATCAACATAAACATTTTTAAATGAGAAAATATGACAAGGTTAATGTTGTGTTTGTATACACACACACACACACACAAACACACACATATCCCCTTAAAAAAATAGGAAAATGTAATAATGAATAGGCAATTGGACGAAAGAGAAAATATTCCACTTCTGTAGTTACTAAAGTGATTGAAGAAAAACATGCTCTAATATGTGAAAAATATGTTTCAATATATTGTGCACTGCTCATGTGTGGGTACAGGGAATATAAACTGGTTCGAACATCTGGAAAACATTCAACAGTTTGCATCGAGAGACTGAAAAATGTGTATACTATTTGACTTAATCATTCTAATTCTGACACCTTTCCTAATTACATCACCACATATTTGGATATAAAAATATCTCCATTACAATATTGTTACAATAACAATCTTGTTATAATATGTAAATAAGTCAAATTTTCAACAATTAGAAAAGAGTTCACTTAATTAGGACATATCTATATACAAGACTATTTTATGTAATAAAAATAGGTGTTTGAAAAATTTTAATGTCAAGAGAATATTTTCACAGTATAATATCTAGTGAGCAAAACACTACATATACTGTATTAGAGTTTGTTCACAGTTTGGGGGTAGAAAAAATATTGAACAGAAATACACAAAATGCAAATATGCTAATGATGAGAATACACTTTGGTGAGTATGAAGTGATTTTTATTTTTTCTTAATTTGTTTTCTATTTTCTAAAATTGGCATCTATTCCTGAGATAATCATATACACCACACCAGGAAGTGGCTTCTGCTGGAATTGTACTTTTGCTTGAATCATTTTTCTTATATCCTGCTAGTTTGCCATTATTAAAATGTGACTCTGAGTTGCAGAATTATATCGAGTTTCATTTAAATGATAAAGCAAGTATTTTGCCACTGCCAACTTTACAATAAAATTGATATTTTATGCTATTTTCTCTATTATCAACATAAATGAGTTTTCTGAAACATAAATAATAATTGTAAAGGCTATTAGGGCATTCACATCTTTTAAATATGTTCATAGTTTATATTTTCCCCCAACTCTTCCAAGTATTAAAAGTTCAAAGAAACAAGTTTAAACAAAATATTATTTATACTTTTTTAATCTTTACACCTCTATATGTTATCAGTTTGGGAAGATACGGACAGTAAGTTTATGAAGAAACTTAAATTATAAATGAAGCTTATGAGTCTGAAGTACACATCTTTAAATTACAGGCACATAAATCGATACAGGACAAAACTACTCTGTAAGGAGCAATGAGGTGAAACTTAGTACTAATTAATTTGCGTTTGCTTAAGTTCAAATGCAAATTAAAAGTAAAGGACTTCTTCAGGTCATTGTTTCCATGCTATCTAACAATGATCACACTGATATGAAAGAGGCATCATTTTTCTGACATGTGATATTACTTACAAAAAACAAATACTGAAAGAGTAAATTGTACAGAACGCTTTTGGTTAAATCATTTAAATGAGGTTATTACCTCTTTTGGTCCTATATCCTCCCGCCACACTCCCCCAAAAATCCAAATATTTTAATCTTCAGGCAAATTCACACATGAAAATGAGAGTAATATTTAATTCAAATCCCATCCTTCTCCTCAGCCACAAACACATTTTTAAATTTTATAATGGCAAAAGGCATTGAAAGAGCATCAACAGCTTATTCTAATCTAAGTTTAAGTTTCCTGATTGCTGGTTACAAGCCCTCATTCCTTAGATACTTTATAAGAATTTGTTTTTATGAGGATAAAAGCCCAATCACAATTTTTAAAAAGACATTTACACATTACAGCCTTCTGAAAAATTGAATCAGCTGACCTTCACATCCTTTCATTCTCATCTATTTTAAAAATTGGCTATTTGGGGTTTGGCTTTTTAAATTTTTTTTTTTGTAATTTACAGTGTATATTGGTATCAGTTAGATTGTCTTGCCCATATCATTTTTATTCCAAATCTATTTCCCCTGAGCAGTTAAAACTACAGTATCACATTTATTACTATCTATTTTTTATTATTCCTCAACCTTGTAGCTATGCATCACTTTCTTCGAATTTCTCTCATTAAAAGTAATACACATATATGTTTTAAACTTGTAAATACATTTCATGTCATATACTATTGGACTAGCAAAAATGATGTTAACAAATCGACCCATGTTTGCAGGACTTCCGTCCCCCTCTTTTCTCACCCTCTCTCTTTCTCTCATTTAACTCAGCATCCTCAAAGTGTAGAAACGATTGGATTTTCATTAAGTCAGCAAAATGTCTTTACACATTACAATGAGCAGCTATCACTTAGGAAACGTCAATAACCGTAGATGTCAACCTGTGCTGATTTGCTTCCATTGAAGCACAGACAAAACTCTTCCTCTGGGTTTATTAGCTATTCATACTGGGAACATTCAAATACAATTAAACTTCTGAGTATGGACATGGGTCATAAGGAGTGTGGAAAGTGCACTGTGTTGAATGTAGAAGCTGTGGCTTCTAATCATGGCTTGGTCCCTGACCAGCTCTGAGAGTCTCAGCAGACCAGTTACAAGATCTTCCTGGATCTCAGTTCCAACTATAAAAATGGTATTTGGTTATGATTTCAAAATTGTTATTCAACTATTGTTGAGGAAATATAATCAAGAACACAATCTTCTTCCAGCTCACAGAAATCACATAACATAAAATTATATATATCCACATATATGGCTATATATGTGTGTATATATGTGTATATATACACACATATATCTATATATGTATATATAGAGAGAGATTTATTATAGGAATTGGCTCACACGGTTAGGGAAATTGGGAAGTCCCACCATCTACCATCTGCCAGCTGGACAACCAGGCAAGCTGGTCGAACTGGACTTGAACTGGTGTAATTCACTCCAAACCCAAAGGCCCAAGAACCAGGGGCACTGATGTCTAAGGGCAGGAGACGACAGATGTCCCAATTCAAGCAAGAGAACGAATTCACACTTCCTCTGACTTTCTGATCTGTTCAGTCCCTCAGTCAATTGGATGGTGCCCCCCTGCGCTGGTGGGGGACACCTTGTTACTCAGCCTACAGATCCAAATGATAATCTCTTCCACAAACACCCTCACAGACACGCCCAGTAATTGTATTATCAGCTATCTGTACATTATGTGTACCAGCTACATTATACCAGTCAAGATGACACGTAAATTAACCATCACATAATAACAACAACAAAAAAGTTCTTGCCATGGTCTATAATGTATTAAGAGATGTCTATGTGTGTGTCTAAGACAGAAATCTGTGGAATAGTGATGGGATAAAAATACACAAAGGGCTTCCCTGGTGGCGCAGTGGTTGAGAATCTGCCTGCTAATGCAGGGGACACGGGTTCGAGCCCTGGTCTGGGAGGATCCCACAGGCCGCGGAGCAACTGGGGCCGTGAGCCACAACTACTGAGCCTGCGCGTCTGGAGCCTGTGCTCCGCAACAAGAGAGGCCACAAGAGTGAGAGGCCCACGCACCGCGATGAAGAGTGGCCCCTGCTTGCTGCAACTGGAGAAAGCCCTCGCACAGAAACGAAGACCCAACACAGCCAAAAAAAAATTAATTAATTAATAAACTCCTACCCCCAACATCTTCTTAAAAAAAGAAAAATACACAAAACAAATGGGTACGAATCTATCAATTATGGACATATCACGAAAGGTCCAGTGTGATGAGAGACAATCAGAAGTAAGTGAAAGGTAGGGAGGGCAGAATAAGAGTGTGAGAGGCCACTCCAATCCTGGAAAGGTCAGTAACAATTTTAGGGCTTCAAGGCTTTTACTTAATCACACATCTTCACTGAGGCTGCTTGTAGTATAACTATATTCAATTAAATCTATGTTCCTTCTAAAATCATAGATTCAATAAAAAATTTTTTTTGCTCCGTTACTCATCTTTCATTGATGAAACCATACATTTCTTCAGAAGGACAATGTGATAAGGCAGAGAATCAGGGTGTGATTTAGACAGAAAATGCTACACAGCCCCTGAGGAAGTATACAGCAGCTTCTTTCTAAGATTTGTTTCCTTTTTTGCATTACTCTGGGGCCTTCTTTTCAAGGAAAAAAGACGAGCTTATTGTTCAGTCGGGAAGGAAACAGCCATACACTCAATAAACGTTGATTTCTTATAAAGTTTTTAAAGTACAGGTATTTTTTCGATGTTTTTTGTGTGTAATTTTACACAAGGGAATTTGTATATCTGTTCTCTGCTGTCACATCTAGAGTGTCATTTCTCCTCCTGTTATGAGGTGCATGGAACCTATGAAAAATACAGAAAGCATTCAGCGTAGACTGCGTAACATACATAAAGAAACGTATTTAGTGTAGATTGAGACAGATTTGATTTAAACCACATCACTACAACCACAACATCGACACACACATTACACAACCATGCCTGCAAAAAGGAAGAAGAAAAACGTAGTCAAAGGAAATGCTTTATGACCTGTTTTACCTACTTTAAGATGCTGACTATTGAAAAATTCTGCTGCCTCAGAACTAGGTTAACTACTTAAAGTTGTGTAAACGTTACTGATTATTTCTGTTCTTTTTCATACAATTAACATAAACGTGATCTATGTTGGTAATTTTTAAAAACACGCACACAAAGGACCTCAGGCAGCATTAAAATTGCTGATCTGCAGTTTGCTCCCAGGAAAGCAGAGCTCATTCTTACATACCCTGAGGGTGAGCGAGTTTAGGATATTTTACTGAATTCACAAGTTAAGGTCTATAAGAGAACATTTAGAAATTAATGCTAACCTCTAAACAGGTTTGGATGTACCACACTAGATCTCAAATGATACGCAAAGGTTTTCTTTAGGAAAAAAAAAAAGCAATAGCATAATTTATAAAACTACTTTCAAATTATAGGCATTGAAAAGAACTGTTCACCAAGCTACTCTCCAATTACAGTTGACCTGCAAACAAAGCACAAGGGATTCCTAAAGGACATAATCTAAGGAGTGGTTCTCAAACCCATTGCATATAAAATCATCCCAGAAATTCTTATGTCATTATTCTGAGACAGGGCCCCTTGTCTAAAGAATGACTGGGTTATGATTGGCATTGTAAGCCTAGAATATTCAGATGTTAGCATTATATATATATCCTTCCCACATCCCCATACACAAAATACACTAAGGACAGAGAATACCTGAGGAAATCAACCTTTTCCCAAAGTCTGATAATGGTATTGTCTAACCAGAGCTTTACGGATCCAGTTGAGGAATAGCATTGAGACTTGACGCTAAGCTAACACACTGGGGTGAGAAGGGGAGGGTGGGAACTAAAAACAGAAGGACTAGATGTTGGGACAAAACACCCTCCAAGAGTTGTTGTTAAACTGGTTTGGGCCTTACCTTCTAGGCATTTCCCCATCAATGAGCCCCTTCGACCACCTCAGCTGTGGTGAAAATTCTCTGAAATCCTCAGTGACAGAAATTTCTCCCGGTCAGGAAATAAGGCTTTGGTGCCTCTCCGAGCTGTTTCGTTTCTGCATCTGAACGATGCAAACTCCAAGTTCAGTTTATTGGTTCGCAAACTGGTTCCCAGACTCAGAAGCGAGGAGAGACCAAGAAAGAGGCAGCCACTCCAGACTGGGAGGGGGCAGGTTTAATAAGCGGGGAACGGACACGGGAGGCTTGTCTTGGGCGCCCCTAGATGCGCAGATCTCCACAGACCCGCCAGAACCTTAAGAGTTGACTGGTGTCCCTCATTTTATTGTGCTTCAGAGACATTGTGTTTTTTACAAACTGAAGGTTTGTGGCAACCCTGTATTCAGCAAATCTATTGGCGCCATTTTTCCAGCAGCATTACTTTAAAATTAAGATACATATATATATATATGTATTTTATATGTAAATATATATATATATTTTGTAGACATAATGTTATTGCACACCTAATAGACTACAGTATAGTGTAAACAACTTTTATATGCACCAAAAAAATTCGTGTGACCAAAAACTTCGTGACTCGTTTTATTGTGATATCCACCATCCCGACGGTCTCAACAACACACTGCTCTCTCAAGGCTGCGTGCTTGAAAACAGCTTCTGGTGTGTGAACAATGGGCAGAACGTACATTCCAAGTACAGGGAGCAGGGAAGGAGCCTCCAATGGCCTTGCGTCAACTGCTCGTCACATCCTCTCAATTATCTGCTTCAACAATTTTCCCAATTTGAGATAGACGCTTAGAAACAGATTAAAAAAATAAATTTCCTTAACTACTGAGGTGAAGAGAGAAAAGCTGTATTTTAGATTCCTGATAGAATTACTAACAAAATAATGTACTATTCACCTGTACCGACCCTAAAATTATACGTTCCACTCTCCAAACTCTAGTTCTGACCAACATTCAAAACATGGAAACAGGGGCTTCCCTGGTGGCGCAGTGGTTGAGAATCTGCCTGCCAATGCAGGGGACACGGGTCTGAGCCCTGGTCTGGGAAGATCCCACATGCCGCGGAGCAACTGGGCCCGTGAGCCACAATTACTGAGCCTGCGCGTCTGGAGCCTGTGCTCCGCAACAAGAGAGGCCGCGATAGTGAGAGGCCCGCGCACCGCGATGAAGAGTGGCCCCCGCTTGCCACAACTAGAGAAAGCCCTCGCACAGAAACAAAGGCCCAACACAGCCATAAATAAATAAATAAATATAATCAAAAAAAAAAACAACAACATAGAAACAGGGTCGTGTCAGTTATAAAGAAACAAACCCAAATCAAGGCTGGAGAATAACGGATTACTTCCGTCTCCTGTCCTCCATTATTTTGGTACAGGTACCTTCACTCTAAAATCAAACATGGAGACTTCTGCTTCAGGCCATCTCAGACATCCTAGAACTGAAATGACCTTCCTGCTATTAATAAATAGAAACTTTGGGGGCTTCCCTGGTGGCCCAGTGGTTGGGAGTCCGCCTGCCGATGCAGGGGACACGGGTTCGTGCCCCGGTCCGGGAAGATCCCACATGCCGCGGAGCGGCTGGGCCCGTGAGCCATGGTCGCTGAGCCTGCGCGTCCGGAGCCTGTGCTCCGCAACGGGAGAGGCCATGACAGTGAGAGGCCCGCGTACCGCAAAAAAAACCAAACAAAAAAAATAAATAGAAAATTTGACAGCATATATAAGGAAACTGTTTTCAGACATTGGGCAAAAAACAGCACTTGACTGTAATCCCTAAAGGAAAGAAAATGAACGTGGTGAGACCTATCATAACCCCAGATTTCTGCCTAAAGGCAAATCAGTCTCTCTTCCTTGAAGAGGAAGAGACCAGAGTTCAAGGAGGCTGAGACAGTCAGAATAGAGTACAGAAGAGAAAAAACTACGCAGAGACAGAGCTCCAGAAATCTGCTTACTGTTTCCCTTAAGTTTATTGCTGAAAGCTAAGATGCACAGGCAAAGAGTGAAACTCCATGAGGCCAGGTGAGAACACTAGGAAGCTATAAACTGATCTATTCTCAGAGCTCACCCCGGGAAAGGGAACATTCGAGTTCTAAACATCCAGAATAGAAAATGCTCACTGAACACACAGGGTATCCCTTAAAGACCACAGAAGAGTATCGCCTTAGTAATCAGGTTCAACAAGCCCTACGTGAAGATCACTCTATATCCACCTATGTAGAAAGAGTTCTAAGACAGTCTCCAACACTCCTGCCTCCAGTCATACATGCTTTGTACTAACCCCTTCCCTTCAGTGGGGGTGGAACACTAACCACTTAACAAAAAAGTTACATTTATTTATAATGTAGAAACTCTCTGCAAACCAGGAATAAAAATAAACTTCCACAAACGATAAGAGTAAAAATCAATGAAATAGACAATGAAAAGATAATCATGAAAATAAATGATATCAAAAGTAAATTCCTTGAAAAAATCAGTAAAATTGATAAAACCTGAACTAGACTGATCAAGAAAAAAGAGACGATATAAATTATCAACATCACAAATAAAATGGGTAATATCGTTAGATACTAGAGACATCAAAAGACTAATAAGGGAATATTATGAACAATTACAAGCCAATAAATTAAACAAATTACTTATCTTAAAAGCCAGAAAAATTGACTGAATAAAAAAAGTAGAAAATTTGAAGAGCTTTATATCTGTTAAAGAAATTGGATTTCTTTACTTAAAGATTTCTCTTAATTAAAACAAAAAAACTTTCCAAATCCCAGATAAGCGTCCACAAAAATAAATAAATAAATAAATAAATACATTTAAACAGCTGACATGCGAAAATAAAATTTAAAACCTCTAGGCTCAAATGACTTTATTGGTTAAAAAAGAAAAAAAGGAAAACTATCCAACAACCATCGCAATAACTCCCAGAAAATTAGGGATAAAAGGGAACTTTTTTAACTTGATAAAGAATATCTATAAAAAACCTAGAGCTCACATCACATTAAACATGGAAAAAGAATAATTTCCCACTAAGATCAAAAATAAAACAAAAATACTCACTCTCATCTCTTTTACTCAATTTTATTAGCGTACAAAAAGGAGGGAAATTGAAATAAAATTCAAACAGGTTGGGAATGATTTCATGATCCTGCATAGAGAAAAAGCTAAAGAAATATACAAGAAACGTAACAGAATTAATAAGTGAATTTAGCAAGGTGTAGAGTATACAGTTGACAAAAATAAATATATTTCTAAATAAAAGCAGTAAAATAAAACTGGAAATTTAAATTAAAAAATTAATTTATCTTATAATAACATCCAGAAACAAGACATTCTTGTTCAACTTTGAACAAGACAGGTACAGTGAAAACTACAAAATATCGCTGAAATTAAAGATTTAAATCAGTGAAGAAATTGGGACTTCCCTGCTTGTCCACTGGTTTAGACTGCCAGTGCAGGGGGCCCAGGTTCGATCCGTGGACAGGGAACTAGATCCTGCATGCCACGACTAAGAAACAGTGCAGCCAAATAAATAAATAAATACTAAATCAATGAGGAAATACACCATGTTCACAGACCGAAGAATGAAAATTGTTAAGATAGCAGTTATTTCAAAATTGGTCTTTAGAATCAATGCAATCCCAATCAGGCACGTTATTTCTTCCCGTTCTCCCTTGTTATTGCCATTGATTTTCTTTCACTGTTCCATGTAAAAACCAAGGTTACGAAAGAGTGTTTCTGAGTCAAATGAGCTGGGAAGGAATAATGGTGACTTACTCTCAAGAAGCATCAGTGTTTAGGACGTGGGCAAAAAAGGAGAAAATAGTGAGAGAGACTGAGGGTAAGTTATCAGAGCAATTGTAGAACAACTAATATGGAATGTTTCAAGAAGAAAAGTAAGGGGAATTATCATTTGCTGCAAAGAAATCCAGTAGAATGAAGAAGTGAAGAGAGACCACTGGTATAATAAAGGGGTTTTCTGGTATCCATAACAAACACCTCCAGAAATGTGTCCCCAATTTATGTGTCCTTTCCTTTGAGAATCATCCTTCATCCATCTATCCATAGGAATGTGTGCTTTCAGTCATATACATACTGTGCCCCATTAGCATAATTTGATGGTTGACCGGTGCTGTTCTGATAAAGTTCTCTCCAGATAAACTGGAGTTGCAATCCATCAAGTTCAGTTACTCGGTGTTGGATCATCTAGAGAATTTAAAATTTTTCAACTAAAAATTGAGCCTGTCATTGTATGTGTCAGAAAGAAAATTGTCAATATCAAAATGTCTCAAACCAGACTTCTAAAACTGACCATAACCTTGAATTTCCTATCTCAGTGAATATCGCTCTACACAAAATATTCATTTACTTTCATTTATTCAACCTTTTAAAAAATGTGTATTATACTTGTAGGGCACAAAATATGGTATATGTTAATTTAACCATATTAGTGATGTTGTTCAAACCTCCAATTTCTTCTTTATAATTTATGTATTTGATAATACTTTAACGAGAGTGGTCTATTAATGATTCTTCCAGTAACTGTGTGGTTGTCTTTTAAACTTGGATTTTCGATGGCTTTTGTCATAGATATTTTGCTCTTCATAGCTTTATGACTAGATTGTCTTCATCATGAATTATGCCTGAAGGAGTTATTGCATATAATGAGCCTTCAGTAGTGTATACTACACATAGGCAAAAGTGGCGATTACTGTCCTAGGAGTAAAAAATTACCCTCTTTGTCTCATGTTTTTGAAAAAGTTTTTCTTGAAGGAACACTGTGCACTCGTCACTGTGTCTGGCCTCGGAGATAGACTCTGTCCCCAAGGAGTTCACATTTTAGTGAGAGTCAATACACAGCCTTATTATGGAATGTAATATTTTTTATCAATATAAAAATTAATAGTTTTATTCTCTTAAATTTTATTTTGTCTATCATTAATTAAACTCCCATGTGTGTGTCCTTCCTCTTGTTTGTTTAATAAATGTTTGCCCATTCTTTCAAAATTTTCAGTGTAACTCTGCTTTAGGTTTTTCCATTATGGGCAGCATATAATTGAATTTACTTTTGTTTTTGTTTTTTGACAAAATCTGCGAGCGTTTTTGTTTCAGTAGGGGACTTTATCCTGTGAACATTTAGAGCAATAACTGATGTCCTTGGTTATATTTCTGTTTTACTGTTTTATGTTTTTGGTTTATTAGACTTCCTTGTTGTTTCATTTCTTTTCTGCCTGTTTATTATATGCACAGAGCTCTTCTACTCTATGCAATAATTTGAAAGTTGGGCTTTTTAAACATTCCAGTGCTATTTGTCTTTAAGTTTTCCAAAACCTATGTGAATCTACTTCTCCTAATATGAGAGCTAAACAAATATACAAAAATGTTACTCTCTTATGCTGGAGGAAAATATATCTTTGATTTTTCTACCCCTCACCCATTTCTATTTTCTTGTGAAATCACTCTTGAAATATAAACCCAAATAATCATTATTTTATTTTTAAGAAATTATAAGTATTTCCCTTTTGTTTTATCCATCCCAATGGGAACTGATTTAAAATTTTCATTTCATGTTAATATTTCAGCGATCGTAAGTAGTACTTAAATATTATGAAGCACTCATTCTTAAATTCTTCATTGGCGTTTATCTCAAGTTCAGTTGTTCAGCGGGAATAAGGCTTCAAGAGATTCACTCTAATCCCACTATCCCAGCACCCTGAAAGACATGTTTCCGAGAAAATCTTTTATTGTTGCATTTACACATATATATCAACTTGCTTGGGTGTTGACACTTTGTTTCCAAACTGTTTTCTCTCAAAATTTTATGGCTGGTTATTGCTCCACTGCCTTCTGGAATTTCACGCGGTAGATGATTGTTACCATAGGATTTATTTTTAAGTAACCAGATTTTGTTATTGTTGTTCTGCTTGAAAGCCACTAGGATTATTTTTTTTTTTTCTTGAGGCTGAAGATGCCACTAATATTTCTCTAGACAAGGGTCTCTTTTTCAGTTTTGCCTAGAAAATAACAATCTCTTTCAAGCTTGAGATTTTATTTTTACTTCATTAAAGTTATCTTCATTCATCTTTCATTCATTCTGTTTTTTTAATTGCTTCTGTTCCATTCGTTTTGGCTTCTGCTTCAGGATTTTATTACAGAAAATATTTCTACTTATTATCTTTCTGCTCATTGTCTTATCTTTTATCTTTTCCTCTGTATTCTGGAGTAACTTGTATACCATCTGACTCACTCAATTTTCTGTCAACAGCTCTATACTGATTTCCTGTAGTTCTCAAGTCTCTTGCTATATTTTTAGGATTCCTTGCTGTTCCTTCTCATTTCCGTTCTCTCTCTTCATCTCTGCTTGTCTCAGAAGCTCACCATCTTCCTCTGCTGTTCTGTTCCAAGGGTCATACTAAGCACTGATCTTATAAAGATGAATACAACATAGCTCCTGACCGCAAAGGGTTCACATTCCAAAGAATGAGACAAACACACAACAGATAATTGGAAAACACTCTGATAATGAACTACTAGAAATGTGTAGAGAACATTATGAGTCCATCAAGACGAGGCCCAGTGGAGACACAAACACTCCCTGGAGACAAGCTGCAAAGGACAACTAGGATTTCACCACATGAGGTGGGAAGGGGAAGGCTCTCTAGACTCAAGGCATTTTGGACAAGTGCCAATAATACTTGTGTGAAACACAGTCGATTCAGTACTGGTGAGCCTCAAGTGCCTTGTGAGAAGTAATGAGAAATGAGGCAGGATATGCACATAAGTGTCTATTCCTGGAGATACCTATGGCAGGTAGGTTGGATTTACATTGTGGGTGGTGGGGAACCATTGGAAATCATAGGCTTTTATGCAGGACAGGATTTCAGAGAAATAAAACTAGAAGCAGAGAGATGAACTGGAAGTAGAATAGGCGTCTCCTTACCGTCCCTGCTCTTATACTTTAGGTCATTTTATGAATATAAAGGGATTATTTATTTTTATTATATCTGATTTCTTATTCGATTTTCACAGATTCTTTACTCAGGGCTTTCAGAGTAATGTTCCCTTCCCTTCATAGTGCAGATTTTAATGGATTTCACATGCAGTTGATATATCTTTGCTCACTTTTGAATGAGGATGTTTCTTTTTAGGTCTGACTTTTGCCAACACAATAATACTAAAATGTCCCTAATCACCACTAACTTCATTTCTAACTCTAACTCCATTCACGTGATAGCTAGGAACATTTTTCTCTCAAATATAAACCAGGAGTGAATTATCATGCTACTACCTTCAGTCTTAATTCCAATAACTAATTTAGGATTATTCTAGAGTGACTATAGTGAACTATTAATTTCTGTCAAATTCTAAAATGCTGAAAAGAGAAAAAATGCTGAATAAAAGCAGTGGTCTCCAAACTGGTTTCATCAAAATATCCCATCAGAAACAGAAACAAAAAACAATAAAACACACACAGTATATGATACAAGTGAGAGCTGATATATTAATAAGCTACTTTCCGATCTAAGTGCTCCTGTTCAGTCATGGAGTAAGTGCACTTTTTCTAGTTTAAACGTCCCCTGTGACCCAAGCCAGAAGACAGATAAGTAGAAGTCTTCTGTTTCTTACCTTCTTATTTCCCTCCAAGTGTACATAGGCAAGGATTATGTTTATCATTCCAGCCCATCAGTTTTTCAGTTAATTCTTGCGTAGCATGACTACTATTTTTAGCTTCCATTGTTGTGGTTTATTTTCATCACTTTCACGTGTAGGCAGACAGAAGGAGATTTTCATGAGCATTTTAGTTGGAACGTGGTATAGGACATATCATATATGGCCAGTCAACAATTCACCCAAGAATATCTGAAAGATCAACATTCTAAACTAAAAACCTGATCATATCACTCCCCTCGTTAAAATCCTTCAGTGACTCCCAATCACCTACAGAATACAATTCAAACTCCTCCATGGGGGATGTGGTCATTCATGACCTGGCTTCTGCCTTCTGTTTGAATATCACCTGTGTCCATTGCTCCAGACATACCCTGGCCTCTTATGCTTTGGAACTACTTTATTCCCAAACATCATTTACTCTTTAATGCCATATGTCTTGGCATATACTTCTTTTGCTGTAAGAAATAAGGGGAATCTACTAGTCTCCTCTCCTGTCTGTTCAGCCAACAAGTCATTTTTCCAGAGAGTTAATATGTAAATCACCACAAGAAATGGGCATTCCACCGAATATACATGATTTTATACATGTGTACGATGGTGTGTATACATAGATGTCTACACATACATACATACACATGTATGTGATTACATTAGACAAAGTATAATAGAGCTTCAAAAGAATGAAGACATCTTCAAGTAGTGTCTTCTCTCTGTCTCTCTCTCTCTCTCTCTCTGTTTTATAACATGGTACTATGTTATATATATAAGGGCAGTCAGGGAAGAAAGAAAAGAACTGATACGTCTGGTTCAGGCAGTAGGTTTAATATTCCTGTTCTCTGGCTGTCTTCCTTACTAGACTGAACTTCTTCTAAATAGAGTTTTTGTCTTTGTCATTTTTATATTGTCAGGGTTTACTATATATCAGAAACATAGTTCATTATTTGATGAGATGATGAAGGAATGAAAGGCAGGGAAGCAAACTAAAAGGGAGTAACTATACATAGAAAATATTTTTCCTATGGAGGAGTCAAATATATTGGTAGGCTGAGAGGTTGGGCAATCTACTAATTCAATGCAGTTCCTATCAAAATATCAATGGCATTTTTCACAGAACTACAACAAATAACTTTAAAATCTGTATGGAAACACAACAGACCCTGAATAGCCAAAACAATCTTGAGAAAGAAGAACAAATCTTGAGGTATCACACTCCCTGACTTCAGACTATACTACAAAGCTACAGTAATCAAGACACTATGAACTTGCACAAAAAAAGACACACAGATCAGTGGAAAAGAATAGATAGCCCAGAAATAAATCCACACACTTATGGTGAATCAATCTATGACAAAGGAGGCAAGAACATACAATGGAGAAAAGACAGTCTTTTCAATAAGTGATGCTGGGAAAACTGGACAGCTACATGTAAAAGAATGAAACTACAACATTTTCTAACACCATATACAAAAATAAACTCAAAATGGATTAAAGATCTAAATATAAGACCAGAAACCATAAAACTCCTAGAAGAAAACATAGAAGGAAAACTCTTTGACATAAATTGTAGTAATATTTCAGAGGATCTGTCTCCTAAAGCAAACTAAACTTAAAAGCTTTTGCACAGCAAAGGAAACGATGACAAAACAAAAAGACAACCTACTGGATGGGAGAAAATATTTGCAAGGCATATAAATTTTTTTAATTAAACAGATAAATATTTTGAAGAACTTTTAGTAACTGAGTAGGGGTGGGTGGGAAGCAGCAAACTTTAAATTTTATATTTTGACTATGTAAGACATAATATGTAGATTTTAACACCATCATTGAACTCACTTTAATGATGTTGCAAATATCAACATTTCTAAAATACTGATATTGGAAATATCAATATTTCTAAAAAATAGTTAAAGAAAAAAGCATCAAACCATGGATATACCTAATGTACTCAAAATACCATATTATTTGTACATATTAATTAATATTCTGCTTATCCCTCAATGAACTTGTAGTCATAGTAATAAAATCTGATAAAATATATTAGAGATAACCTAATCTAAGATATTTTTAAGAATGAGAATCCAAATGATTTCTGATTACTCCAGAAAGATCCCTGAGTATATGAAATGTGCAGTTTATTTTTATGAGGGATATGCTAACCCACTGAGTTACCACTCCGTCCTTTACAACTCTTGAACTAAAACTCTGTATTCTGTTGCTTCTTCGAAATTGGTCTCTATATAATTCCCAGAATCCAGGCCTGTAAACTAGGGCTTGTCTGTATCCTCTTTTACAATGTAGACAAGGCAGCATTTTTGTCTATTTTAGTAAGAACGTTAGGTCTCTTTGGAGGATTATTCAAACCACTGCTAACCCAGGATGTTAGTTTAATGTTGAAACAATTGTTTTGCTATTTTGCAAGTAAACAGATTTTTCTTGATGCAAATCTTCAGCAACATTCTTTAGGGACATTTTTAAGCAAACATTCCCACTTTGTGTGGTGTAACAAATGAAGTAATTTTTGTATTTTTCCTGTTACATTTTGTAAGATTGTAAAAGTGCTTTAGTCCTAGAATGTCCTATAATGGCTATAAGCACAGCAGTATGAAGAAAAGCTTTAAGAATACAGAAACACAGTTTGAAACAATGTGGAGTAACTGTGTCGACTTCAGGGAAATAACAACAGCAGACAGAGTGACCTGGCACACAGCAATAAGAAATGAGGTCATTCACATTTAACAAAGAGCCTTGGGCATTTTAAGGGAAAAGAATAAGCCAAAAACAACCATTTCCCCAAGCCCAAAGATTTTTCAGAGTACAGTAAAAAAAAAAAAGCTCCTGATTCCATATGGGTCCATGCAAGTACTGTTATGCCCACAGCTAACAACAAGGACATAATCTTGTCATATTAACTTCAAATATGGAGTCCAATGTAACGTATTAGTGCAGATTCAATAAATTTCTTTAACCAAGCAATTTAACATTTACTCTCTCCATTTTCAACTGCTGACTTTAGCATTCTTATTTTCTATGTTATGTCTTCAAGTAATTTTCTACATATTCAGAAAACGAAGTAAAAAGATTTATTGGAGAACTGTGGATCATGTTCAGCTAGCTGGTAACTGACATACTTTCTAAGAGCACACTTTTCAGTAGGGCGCTGCTATGGGGGAAAATCTACCTCCCGTGGATTCTCTTCAAAGCTATAAAAACTCATTTTGCTTTCTTTTGCTTGAGGTTGGGGTGGGCCGTGATGTTACGTCCTCAATTCAGATGAAATGATTTTTGTTCCGCACGTTCTGTTTAAAGGCCTGTAATTTCACCACGGTTGATGGTGGAAATGAAGTTTGGTGGAGGAAATGATGTGGAAAGCTGCATTTGATATTTCTGGGCTGTCCTAGTGGGTTGGAGAGTGAACAAGCTAACAGAGTTTACACACAGCATCTTGCAGGACATTAGAAAGCGAAACGTCCTTTCCTTTTCAAAGAATAATTATTGTGGTTTGATTTATCGATAATGTTTACACTGTAATTATAATAGAAATAATGAATGGATCTTCTGTCTGCTAAGAGTTATGCTCCCTTCTTTGGAGCTTGTTGGTGGACTCTACGAATAAGTCAAACAAATTTAACATATTAAGGCTGTTAGGCACAGTAATTTTCAGCAGAGCAACACAATAGCTCTGTTTCCAGGCAATAGTTTCTTGTAATAAATTGACATCAAAACAAAGGAAAAGTTGGAAAGTTATTTCTGCTAACATAGAAATATGTATTATATAATGAAGCTGTTTGTGTGTAGGTTTACGGTGAAATCAACACTTCATCTTACTGCATCATAGTATTGAAATGCAGAAATGAACCAGGCTCAAGTAGAATAAACATGGAGAGTTCTGAAATCTATGGCAGAACAAAGCACAGGTTCAAAAACCATCCCGGTATATGGGTGGGCTTCTGCATCCTTTCTTCTTTCCTCCTTCTTCCCTCCCTTCCTCCTTCCCTCCCTCGTTTCCTTCCCTCCTTCCTTCCATCCTTTGAGAGACCTTACCGCAAAAACAATGTGATCCTTTCAATGAAATAATGCCACATGATTTCTTAATCACTTAGCCTTTTGCTTGGCCATTTGGGGTGGTCACGCCTGTCACCTCCCGGCTGCAGGCAATAATGAAAACGGACCTTTTCATTAGTTACATACAATGCATAATGGCTGCAAGACTCTAACATCCTTTATGCAAATGATTTTTAGAGTTTATTAATTAGTTTTTGAGGAATATTAATTTCTCCAACCCTCCAGAATTATTGCTACTGGGAAATAGGCTTGAATTCATTTTAACTATGATAAAATTGCACTCAGTGACAATTAATGGAGCAAAGCAAAAGAGACCTCTGTATCAAATGAGAAGCACACTCTCACAATAGCTTCTCGTGGATACTTACAGTTTGTATGCACAGACACGATTTTAAGCACAATAAGTACTATCTCTGGTCAGATAAATGTTTCTGGCACTGGGTTTGAAAATAATTTATATGCAGCAAATTAAGTTGAGTTCAGAGGTGTTTTATAATCAACGTGCCTATGTTTCTGTATATTGAAAAAATGAAAAGTAAAAATTCAAAACATGCCCAAGGGAGCATCTAGTAGTGTTTTGCTGGACCGCTACTGAGCTATTTATGCTCAACCAATAAGACTGCCAGGTGATGCCAGGAATGCATCCTTTGTGACTGCAAATGAGGGACTTGGTTTTAACTAGAAACACCGTGGGGCAAATATAAAAAACACTGACAAAGCACAAAGTTAATTTTGTTAAAATTAACAGTATCTTTTATTCTACCAGTTCACTGTTAGATACATTACCTTAGGCAATATTAGGAAGCAACCTACATTCACATTCGTGGGTTAGGGATGTCAGAGCTGAGTTCCATTTTGTTTTCTACCTTAGGAGTAAGTGAATATAGTATCAGAACTTATATATATGTTTTAAAATATATTCTTGGAACACTGAATTTGAAAACGCCATCAAAAAAAGATTTTAAAAAATAAGCAAAATAAAATATTGTGAGCCACATTTTGTGATTTGTTTCTTTTTGCATTCAATGCTAGTTTAAAAGACTAGTGTCTGTGACCTATTTAGAGAAGAAACTGATGAGCCAACAATTAAGTTCGGGAAGAAAAACAACATAAGATTTTTGAGATTCTCAGATTGGTGAAGGACGAGCTCCTTTTATGAGCAGTAAATAAATGCTTCAAGTTGTGGCAACCTATTTACGTAGAGAAACACACACTGTTATACAGAATACATCAAGTAGTATAAAGAGTGACTACATCAGAGATGAGAAAACAACTACCGTTGAAACACGTCACCCGTTTTTATTGCATGCATATCTGTTAGCTCTCTTCAAAAGTGTTTTTGAAGTTATTCAAAACAGGTCCAAAGTTTTTCATAGGTTGTGAGGTCTCAGAACTCACTGAGAATATAAATCATGTTGTGGACTCTCCAGAAAAAAAAAAAAAATTTAAATATGCCTATATAAACTGTTGCAAGCTCTTTTTATTGCTGCCGGTACTCTGAAAGCAATCTTTGAATCCTCTTGTGATTCAAAGATCTAGGCTAAGAAACTCTGGTTTAGCCAGTGAAAAGCCCTTGAACGTTGCTGAAAAACTAACATGTCTAAAAACATTACTCATTAGTCTGCCATCATGTCTAAAGTGGTCCACTATTAATATTAAAGTGTTTTATCTTGGAAATCACTTGCTAAGCATGCTATGCTAACTGTAAACGCTTACATAATATCATATCAGCATGTGACCTTGTCAAAATAAGTCAAGTGCATGTTCAGAAAATTGTCTACTCTGAGGTTTAAAACAAAGCAGGCAAAGAAAAACCCGGGCCCATTCAGACCCAGGTAAAGTGTTACAGGAACCAGGTGCAGCGCGAGGTCTGGGAAGTCCCGTGACTGCCTGGGATGCAGGAGACTCATAAGAAAGCAGAGGGGGCTGACGACCAACATTTCCTTTCTCACAGTTTTCTGTACTGACTGTTACTAGCTTGTGACGGAGCTAGTACGTCACATCTTATGTCTAAGAATGATGACCATACAAAACTGGACAAAACCCAGATCTCTCAAGTGTGCTGGTTTCACTTATGAAAATAACATACTTTTCATCTTTATCTTGAGAATACAGTATTGGCATTGCAAATTCACAGGAAAGTAACTTTGCTCTTTTTGTTAAGAACTTATCTCAGGACATTTCAGGATGTGGTCTACTGATCAAACAAGGGTAGAAAAATCAGTCTCATGAAGCACCTGAGTCCAGTGTGTCTCGTTAATCTTTTCTTTTCTCATTTCCTACTTAAAAAAAGATTCAGCCCAAATAAGACTCTTTGTATGTAGGAGACGTGTTTATCCCTAACCTATTCTCAACACTGGATGGTAGATGGTAGAGGCAGGGCAAAGTCACCTCAAAAAAGGAGGTAACAATATAAAATTATCAATAGATGGATCTGGAAAGAAACGAGTATATCACGCAATGAGAGAGTAGGATAGAGAGGTAGCTACAGCGGCGGTAAATTGTGAGATGAAACTCCAGGGCAAGCAGGATTTCTACACTTTGAGGTTGAGTGGAAGGTGGGGCACAAAAGGAAGAGGAGAACTATGGAAAGCACTGAACCCAGGAAGCATTTGAAGCAGTTGGGAAGATGGGATGGAGAGGTGGGAACATCGTAAAGACAACAGGAAACCCCAAATCACCTTGATGATTCACTCTCTGCACAATTCAGAGCGCCATTGGAGGAAGCACGAGATTCATCGAACAGAGAGCTTGCTGCACGATTGCTGCTCCAACAGTAGACTTGGAAGTAAGAAAGGATGGTTTTTCCTCTGAGATAGAAACACATAGCAAAGGGCAGAAAATATGAGGCCATTTTAAGGCATAGCAGAGGGAGTTAACATGAGATAGTCCTGTTTATTTTATCAAAATAGAAGAGAAAGTTAGTTAATGAGAGGGAAGTCAGGTCTTGAGAATAAAACAGTCTAGGACTGTTCAGGGGTCAAAAGCTAAAAAGAAGTGAGGAGATTCATGGAGCAGCAGTAAGGATCCAGTTGGTCTCGAATAACATGAATTTCAGTTGAACTCAATCAGTGTGATTACACAACTTGCCACAAAAACAAAACTCTTCAGATGCAAGTGGGAACAGCGGTATTAAAAATTGGGAAAATACTATATATTATATATTATATTATATATAATTATATTATTAATATACAAATATACCATAATCATTATATAATATATATTATAATTATTATTGTATTATAATATATTCTAGTGAATATATATATTCACTAGAATTATTCTGGGAAGAAAATGTTTTTTTAAGAAATATGTGGATAGGGGCTTCCCTGGTGGCGCAGTGGTTGAGAGTCCGCCTGCTGATGCAGGGGACACGGGTTCGTGCCCCAGTCCGAGAAGATCCCACATGCCGCGGAGCGGCTGGGCCCGTGAGCCATGGCCGCTGAGCCTGCGCGTCCGGAGCCTGTGCTCCGCAACGGGAGAGGCCACAGCAGTGAGAGGCCCGCGTACCGCAAAAAAAAAGAAATATGTGGATAAGCTACATCAAGTGCACGCTTAACCAAATCGACCACATTCACCAACCAAGGACATGATCTTGTAACAAAGGATAGCTTCACAACTGAATGGCACTTAGGATGCTCAGCACTGAGATGAGTTGCGGGCGGAGCAGAGTGGCTTTGTCCCAATACAGAACACTGAGACTGGGTGGAAACTGGCTGAATATCAAGGGGGGAAAGCCCAGGACGCGTTGAGGAATCCCACTGTAAAGTCTCTCCTGCCTTTACAGTGTGTGGGGAAAGTACCAAGGAGGGAAGAGACGGACACAGGACACCCCCGGTCTTGGAAGCCCTCTGAAGAAGTGTGGTCCTTTTACAAAAGCGGCGGGAGGATGCTGAAAGACTCAGCAGGACTCCCTGATGTGGGTTCTCCCTGTGTAGCAGCCTAGGTTGGGTTGAGGATAAATCAGGCCGTTAAATTTGGGCTTCTGCAAGGTTTGGGGCTTTGCCAGGTGAAATGGAGAGCGATGCTTAATATACAGCAAAGAGAATGGCTGGGATGATGAGCCTTAGAATCTTAAGTACATACGCAAGAAAGTAACAACAGAAGGGGCCATTACATTGTATAAATGTGGAGGGGACATAGAATCAGAAAAGGAATGTACTGAGAATAACAGAGTAAAGGAACCGGAAATATGTTCTTGGACTTTTCTTTCAACTTTAAGTTCTAGATACTCTTCCATCTTCACTGCAGACATTTTGTACATGACACCATGCATACTGTGGATACTTCATGTATGCAACTGACATTATGCATTAAGGTTTTTAGCTTTTGCAGCTGGGCTCAGAGACCTAAAATTGCCTGCTCTTGGCCTTATTTTCATAGTGTCAAGACGCCTGCAAATGTATTTGCTCATAAAATGGCTTTAAAGCGAGAGTTTTATCAAACACTATGATTGAAATCCTAGTAGTATGTTCTGTACAGGAGGCACGGGTTTCTGTTTAAAGTGTGAGAGTTTGGGCAATTAACAACGAATTCGTCAAAAGAATGGGGGAGGGCTTCCCTGGTGGCGCAGTGGTTGAGAGTCCGCCAGCCGGTGCAGGGGACACGGGTTCGTGCCCCGGTCCGGGAAGATCCCACATGCCGCGGAGCGGCTGAGCCCGTGAGCCACGGCCGCTGAGCCTGCGCGTCCGGAGCCTGTGCTTCGCAACGGGAGAGGCCACAACAGAGAGGGGCCCGTGTAACGCAAAAAAAAAAAAAAAAAAAAAAAAAAGCAAAGGCTTACCTAAAACCTAATAAGGATATGACCTTAGTGGCTTATTCACTGGACCATGGAGTGTCACATGCAAAATGTCATTTTAATTATTTATGCAGGAAAAAGAAATTCCATCATGGACTTTTTTCCTTTTAGTCTCAATTCACTTGTAGAAAGAATGAAATTTTGGGTTTATATAGTGCATTTTGCCTTAGGAATACAAAGTACTTTGGAAACATTATTGTAGGTTTTCCAGTAGAGTGAGATTAGATGCCTGTTTTTATTCTCCTGCACTGAGTAGAAAAATGACTTGGTCAAAGTCAGTCGAGTGAGTGACAGAATTCAGAATTAAACTCAGGACAAAAGGATAAATACTCCAAGACAAAAAGACCCATTCAAAGGAAAGTAGCACATTATTTTTGGCATTAAAATATATGTGTTATCAGATGTATCTTAAAAAGCTTTTGAAAATCAGAATTAAAGATAAGACAGACTAATAATGGAACCCAAAGTCATGTAGGCTACCGAATGACCCAGCCGTTCCTAATTAAATATGTAATGCTCAACAAATACAAATTAGCCATTTTTAATTTTTTCTCAGGAATTAAGTTTAATGAGTTAGGAACCATGAAAGCAATTAAGTTTAATGAGTTAGGAACCATGAAACCATGAAAGCATGAAAGCAATAGTCTCTTAGATAAGAGTACAATATTTAGTTTGTTTTTTGCTTGTCATTGTTTTGAGACTGAGATTGATAACATTTTGCTTATTGGGTAATTGCAACGTTAATAAAAACAAGAGGTTTATGCCTTTGGCACTTTTCTTCAAAATAAACACATACAAACAAACGACAGCCAGTATTCTAACCCTAGTCTGGGTCCACCATTCTCCTGGATATGCAGTCGAATTTTCACACTATCGCAAATACAACTTCTAGAAACAAAACTTCCAACATTTAGCAATGGCATCCTTCTGTCCTTATTTTACTGTTATCTAGTCACATCCTGGTCCTTTCTTTACAATTTTTAAAATATTTTTATTGCAATATTTTAGCTCAACAGATACATTTAAGGGTCTACTATGTGTCAGGTTCTGAGGAGATAAAAATGAGTGAGAAAATGATTCCTACAGTCAAGCCTAGGGAAGAGGGCAATTATATAAACAATTTTAATAGCATGGAAGAGATATAATAACAGAAATATTTATGGAGTCCATAGAAGTAAGTAGGACAAAGGGGATACTACAGAGGACGCATTGCCTCTGTCACTGTTGAGTGGGTGGACTGGCTTGGGGTGGAAGAGCTGAGCATCCCAGCGCTTTAGGATGGTGGATAGCATCCTGCTAACACCACCACCGGTCCTTTCTAAGGCTGAAAACTGTATTTCCCAGAAACCACTCGGCCTGAACGATGCCAGGTTAGAATCCATCACTGACAGGAACTTGTGGGAGCTTGGGAAGGAAGGAAAGCAGAAACCATTAAGCTTAGTGTTTGACAGTAATGTTGCCACAGGTTTCCAGATCCTCCACAGACTTCCACTTTGTGGTCCCTGAAATCAGCAGCTTCCTCCAGGCTGAGGCATTGACTATTTCTCCAATCTCCCAGCCTCTGACTTCCAAGCCTTTGGTCTCCCAGGTCCTACCATATTCAGATAAATTCAAATTCCTATATTAGCGCCCATCTACAGATTCCTATATTAAAGAGCTCCTTTCCCTAATACTTGTACTAAATATTTTCCTGGCTGAATCCAGAGAGATGCAGACAATTTCACAAAGGAGAAACTCAAGCAAGGTTCCGAAAGCTAAAAAGGAGTTCATCAGGCAAACAAGCTACAGAAATCATTCCTGGATAAGAGAAGAGCATGGCCATTGGATGCAAATTAATTGCTCTGAATCTATGAAGGAACAAAAAATACGCATGGCTAAATGCTCCCAGAATTGTCCCTCTCTCCAGCCACTAAGACAGATGATGCATTTTCCCGCTTAGTTTCAGCTCTTCACGCAAATTCCAAGGAGTGGCCCAGCCTTGGGATCAAAGGTTGAAAGACAGAGGTCAGCCTGGGGCTTAAGGAGCCCCACTCATAGACAGCTCATCCGAGAAAACTCAGGCAAGGTGAGCAGAGCCAGATGGGAAGACAGAAGCCGGGCTCCGATGGGATAAATTGAAGCCTCATCTCCAGCCGTGATGGAAATTAGTTCATCTCTTGGATTTCTCAGTCATGTGAAGAAAATGAAGAGGAAAACCTTCTTCCTATAAAACACTTTGACTTCTGTTTACATTCACTCAGAAACAGGGGTCCTGATTAATAACACCGTGTGTGAGAAATGTAAGCTTTTGAGTTACTGTGAAATCGTTCCTTGGTTCCCACGCTGATGCTACAATCCCTACAAAACTGTACAAAAATGAAGTTGTATAAGTGAAATTCATTTTTCAACAAATACTTATAGCGTCTGGCACTGTACTGGGCACTGGTCATTCAAAAAGACAAACAAAGATGCCTGTCCTTGAGGAGCTTACATTCCACCGGATAGAGATAGAAAATAATTGGGAAAAAAAGTCACAAATAAGTAAGTTATGTAGCATACCATACAGAGGTAATAGGTGTCTCCTTCCTCAACCCCAGCTGACCAGAAAGGAAAGAACTCACCAGTTTGTGACAACTGCTTGACATCCCCTTTGACCCAGGGATGCCCCAAGGTCCTACCGCCTGCCTCTCCCCAGTTACTTCTCTCTCTAACCAGCACCTCTTTACTCATATGGGTAGCTTGACAAAGGGCCCTTACAACCTGCTGTGGTGAATTTAGAAAAACAAATTCCCTTTTTGGTGGCATCTGCAAGTGCTGGTTAGGAACCAAATCCAATCAGGTGATGGTGAGTAGGAAATGTAGGGCCTCCCTACTCAAGGCACACGTTCTTTCCCTTCTGGAATCCTGCCGCTGCTTTTCTGATGACCCTGGCACCATCAGGTGGCAGGTGGAGAATGTCATTTCCTTCCGGGAGTACTCAGTGCTGTGACTATTAATAATAAACCTTCCTCTCTTAGGCCTGTTGGCGGTTATGTCATTAGCACAGCCATCTGGTACTTCCTTGGGGATCACAGTGAGTTTGGGCATTGGGCAGGTCCCTCTAGGGTTGACTGAAGTACAGACTTATTACTTCATGTATCTGTTTACATCCTGAAGCCTTCTCCTTCATCCCTCCATCCATACCTTTAGTTAATGAATTTCCTCATACTTCACAAGGAAAAATGGAGCAATCACAAGATACCATTTAGCAGACCTTCTGCCACGCCCATTACCTACCAGCTTCTGTTCTACATAATCAACTCTCCCATTTGTTAACTGAGATGAACATTCTGTGATCCTTTCCAAAACCAACTCCTGCACGTTTTCCCCAGGATCCCATCTCCCCTTGGGTGCTCAAACAATCCTTTCTTCGTCTTCCTACATCAACATTTTTAACTTCTAAATGGCTTATACCCACAGCACAAACATATTCAGTTATTTCTGTCATCTAAAATTTTTAAATCTCATTTTCTATTGTACCTGCAAAGGAGCCTGAGAAGGAGTGTCCAGGGAAGTAGGAGGAAAACAAAGGACATGGAATATTGTACCCCGTGTGAAAAATAATAGTAGTAAAGGGAGAAGGAGTAATGGTCACGTCAACACTGCTGTCATATGAGAGGATGACATCCGGAACCAACAAGGGTTGTTCCCACATGGAGTCACTGGTGAGTCCTAAGAGCAATTTTGATGGAGAGGTGAGGGTAAAAATGTGATAGGAACATGCTTCATAAAGACCAGGGGAAGAGGCATGGGATGCAGAGCGTTAGCTATTTCAAGGAACAAAGAAGTGGCGTGGTACTGAAAAGGGAAGTAGAGACATTGGTTTCACATAGTATCAAGGAATTCCATCTGGGGTAACAGGCAGAAAAGCAGCGTAGCTTAGGAGCAAGCATAGGAGACAGAAAAGGCAGAGTTAAGACAGGGCCTGGAAGGTCTTTTCTGATTGCTTCAAAATTTGTAGTGTAATAGAAAGCAAGCTGAGAGTGAGGACAGAAGATATGAAATGGTCTTCTTGGGAGAATCAATTCTGGACACACAGTATGATGCAAGTGGTCCTCTTGAGGTTCATGGTCAGGAATTCAAAGTGAGACCAGCCAACATGACTGTGTTTTCTTCAGCCCCAGTATAATGCAGGCATGGAACTGGGTGGAGAATTGGATTTAATCAGGTTGTAGGTTGGCCAAGCCAGTATAAGCAAGCAAGGTACAAAAAAAAAAAAAAAATCTGAAATTATATGCAAAGGACTTATAACAGTTATTGACCATGCAATTCATGGTGGGTAAGGAACAAACACATGAAGCAGGTGAGGGACAGTTAAATGATAGTAACACCAGTGGATTAAGGGATCTTGGCGTTACTGAAAGATGTGGGGACTGAGTGTGAGCTGTCATGATAGGAAGTATAGTTAGAACAGGGTGCATGAAATTTAGGTTTTAGAAGGGCCATAATTATTGACAAGGTCTAGTACCATTCTTGGAAGCAGATGTCTGAGACAGAATGAAAGGCAAGGATGGTACATTCAAGTAATGGGATAAGTGAGGTCTTTCTCTTTAAACTTGTTGAGTACCTTTCTATTATTGGCAAGATTAAAGTCACAGCTCCATAGCATATGACACTAGGCCCTTGATGGTTTAACTCTCTCCACGTCCTATTCTAATCTAATCTCTCAGCCCTCTCTCATGTACCTTCAGAAATTCCAAACTACCTCAGTTTCTCTGAATGTCACTTTTATTTTAGTACATCTTCATATATAAATTTTGCTCCCTCTGCCTGTAATGTTTTTGTTTTCCTTTCTCGCCAGACTGATAAATTCCATTATGCTCAATCATCTGTGATTTTCTTCCTGGTGATTTTATTTATTTACATATATATGCAGTATTTATTGTCTTATGAAAATACGACAAATACTGAGAAAATAGCCAGCTTACTCATGTTTGTACGTTTTGTGCCTAAATGAAATGTCTGACACACAAAATAAATACATTTAAGATGAATAAATGGATAGATAAATATTAGTAATTTCAATTCTTCATAAAGTATTCATACTCCACTTCCTAACTCAGTTTAACTCTCATTTATGGCTATATCCTTATGAAATCAAAGGCCACTAGGCTGATTGAAAGGTACCTGCTACTATCAGAGAGGAAAAATCAGCGTCTCTTCTTCACATTCCCCCGTGGGCCAGACATCTTCAGATTGTCATAACCCAGAAGGCCAAACCTTCCTATAGCTCCCCTCCTACCTGAGCTAAGGTACACACTTACAACTCATTCCTACGATACATTCGGAAAAGCCCTGTTTCACAGAAGTCTATACATAAGACATGTTGCTTTGTTAAAACAGGACGGCCTATATTGAATAATGTTATTAGATTTTTCAATAGAAAAATAATATTGTTAACTGAATACTGTAACTTAATTAGAGAAAAAAGAAAAACTGGGGATACAGGAGATATCCAGTAACTTCTGCAATTAATGTGCATCTTGATTTAGTGCAAAGGGAGCACGCCTGTAAGAAATACTACTCTATCCACTAACCTTAGTGGGAAAAATAGCTAAAAGTATCTGATACCGGAGATGTGAATCAGGTAACGTGTTAAGTAATGTAACGGAAGTCTCCCCAAGCCACCAGAGGCATAGCCAAAGAGGAAGTTGTAGCAAAATGGTTATTTTGTTGTTCAGCCCCTTTTTCTTACTGAAAGAGAGGTGTGGTAGTTGGTACGTGTCTTATCTGCTGTAATGGTCCTGCCCTTGAGTCACTGCAATGACACTCTTTGACCAGGATATTTACAAGCTTCCCAGAGAATCCAAGGCTTTTTTTTCCCAAGGCTTTTTTTAAAAGAATACAGCAACTGTTGCTTCTCTATCTACAGACTGTGGGCAAAACATTATTTCACATTTGGTCTTTGAGAGTCCTGGGAACCATAAAAGGGCCACGAGATGCCCTTGTCTCAAACCACCTGTCCCAGGAGGTAATTGCTCAAAACAGAATGGTGAGATCCCATCCACCTACTCCACGGAGACCTCTGGAATCTCTCAACCAAGCAAATAAGCTTCCTTCTGTCAATTCTCTCCCCCAACTCAGGAGGAAGAAACCTTGGGTGAACCCATAAAAAAAATCTCCCAAGAGAAAACTTTAGAAATGCATAAAAGTAGTGATGAGTGTGTGTGTGTGTGTGTGTGTGTGTGTGTGTGATATCTATAAGTAAGGAAAGACTCGATTAGAAAATATAAAGGAAATCCTCAGAGAAACTACATGGCGATGGCCATGAATTGAAGCTGTGACTGACTGAGGGATTCTGCTGATCTCAGTAGCCTGGGCTTGAGTCAAAGCACACATGAGGACAGGCAAAGAGGCCTTGAGAAGTTTTTACTAAGAACTTCACATGTACTTTGGATGAAGACTCAATAAAAGCATAAAATAGAAAAGAAAGAAAATTCCCACCAATGGAGGAAGACCAAAAGTAGTTTTTGCCTGTATTATCCTGGGCTCTGCTCAGAAAAATTAAAAATATCCTGGAAATTCATAAACACAACAGGCTTGAGGCATGAAGTTCAAGCATAATCTAGAAATCCCTACTTCAAGAAATCAACATTAAATATAGTCTGAGCTGCTGAGAAACCTGTAGTACCTGGAAAACACAGACCAAAACAACAAAAAACACCTCTCTTGAGGGTCGTGCCCTCTACATGACCCGAAAGTTTTACTGCAAATAAACTCTCACTAAAGATTTTCTCCCAAATCTTACAAAATATGCTAGAAAACAACCCAACATTAGTGTGAACCGGTGGGCACAACAGGTAGCAGAAAGAAATACTGAAGAACTACGACTAATAGAACTATCAGATATGAACAATACAACGAGTTCAACTGACTAAGACATAAAAGCATTCATCAAAAACATAAAAATCCAGGCTTCCCTGGTGGCGCAGTGGTTGAGAGTCCGCCTGCCGATGCAGGGGACACGGCTTCGTGCCCCGGTCCGGGAAGATCCCACATGCCGCAGAGCGGCTGGGCCCGTGAGCCATGGCCGCTGAGCCTGCGCGTCCGGAGCCTGTGCTCCGCAATGGGAGAGGCCACAAGAAAGGAGTTGTATCCAGAATATAGAAATCATTCCCTCAAATCAATAAAAGATACACAACTCAATCATAAAATGGGCCAAAAGGATATCCTTTCACAGAAAAGATATACAAATGACTACTAACATATGAAAAGGTGTTCACCCTCATTAGTCATCTGGGAAATTTGAAATAAAACCTCCATGAGACACCATTAAACATGCATTAGAACGGCCAACGCCGTTTCTGTGAATCTCAGAAAGAGATTCACAGCTGTGTTTGGGTGAGCATGTGAAGTATAGGAAGTCACGAACAGTGCTAGAGGGTGTGTACAAGCATGCAGCCACTTGCAAAACAAGGCTTATTAAACTTGATCCGTGACCAAACAATTCCACTCCTGGTATATACCAGCGTTGCATCCACGTGTACCAAAAGACATTTTTAAAATATTTCTGGCAGCTTTAGTTATAAGTTCCCCAAGCAGGAAAAAAAAAAAAAAAAAATCTATCAACATGAAATGAACGGATAAACTTGTGGTATATTTTATAAGTGAAATCCCATACAGGAAATGCAACGAACCAACTATACCCACACATTCACAAACGTGTACGTTTACAAAAATAATTCTGAGCTAACGCAGCCGGGCGCAAAAGGATATACACGGTATGATTCCAGTTACATAAACAGGCGAGATCAATTTCCTGTAATATTAGAGTCAGAAGTGGGGAAGAAAGAACAAGTTGCTGTCGTATGAGGCACCAGGGAGGGATGGTCATTTGAGGTTTGGGCAAGTTTCTATGTCTTGACCTGAGATGTGTTTACATTGGTGTTATTAGCTTTGATAATTTGGGGGGTTGTACATTTATATGGTGTCTACTTTCATGTATGCATATCATACTTCAATAAAAAAAGATTTAAGAAAACAATATTTAAAACAGACTGTGTATTTTTTTATTGTCTGCCTGTATGTACACAGTTTATCTAGATATATTACATAAGTGATGATGGTTACACCTGATGATAATGTAGATGAAGGATTGGGCTGTCCAATGTGTTTGAAAATCATCCCAACTTTTAGGTACTTTCACACTCTACATGTCAAACTAGAAAACTTAAAACTTTGTTTTCAATTCAAACTCTCCAATTATTTGGGAGGATCTTTTAGCTCTCCGATGTTTTAGATAACTTCTCCATTAAGAATCAGAGTGGTGCCTGTTGTTTGTGTTGCAGAAATAGAATTAAAACACAAAATCTCCCCTCAACTCAGAAAAACCTCCACTACAGTAGAAGAGAAAGAAACCAATTTTATTATTGAGTAAGCAGTAAACCAGAATGTGATGTGCATGGCACACGATCCAGTAAGAGACCGTGAAAACGAAAAGAAATCTCACCTTTCATAGAGCCAAGCAGATACAGCCCATTACACGCATGTTCTCATCATCAACAACAGCTAGTCCTCAAGTAAGAGGACTTGACAGCTCCATACGTCACATAGAGTTCACACACGGAGTTCACCTACCCACATAGTTGTGGCAACCATCTGTGGTAGCTAATTGGCTTTATCCAAAGGAAAAATAAACTTCTAATATCTTTATGAAAAGGGGTACTTTGCGGCTTGGAGTGAGGTAGCCACCAAGGTCAGACTTCCACCTTCCCATAGACGCTGGGAGCTAGAGGCACTTCCTTCCTTCATAATTACATTTTAAAGAGATGGTTCCTGGGACCTTGAGAAAGACAATCCTGGGTGATAAATCTAGCCAGAGGCTTATTTAACTTTTAAAAATATTTACATACATTTTAAAGAGATAGAGAAAGAACTTAATTACAAGTTTTCTAAAGTAAACACTTTAAGAAAATGGAAAGGAGAAAGTCTCTTCTCAACAGAGAGCACTAAGCCTCTTATTTAATTTGTATTTGCCTTTACCTTGCCACTTAAAACCTAATGAATGAAGAGAAAGGCTATCTTTAATAATATATTTGATAGATTTTGAATTTTTTACTATGTCCATATAGCATTTATCATGTATATAGGTATTTCAACTTACACGTTTATATACACATATATGTGTAAATTATACATTTTTTAAAAGAGAGAACTAAAAGAAAAATGATAATTCAGTTCAGACATATAGAAAGTCAAAAAACTGAGTTTAATTGTTTCCAGTGTAATAGCTGTAAGAATCCCAACTATTTTTCCCATTCACATGGCAATACTGAATCAGGCTAAATTCCTAGTGACAATTTAGAGACAAATTAATCCTTGTTAATTCAACAACACACTGTAATGAGCTACAAGGAGGGAGGGAGATGCAGATTCAGATTTGTGGCTGCAATAGCACCTCTGATTTTGTCGTCACTGTATTAAAATAGCATTTTAATATTTTGAAACTCAGCATCTCCATTTTAAAAATACAGTAAGTCTAATTGCCAGCCTCATCAGGGTCTCACCTAGTTGATTAAACCTTACTGAAAGGTCTAGTGGGGAAGCTCCAAGCTGCTCAGTTGTCTAATAAGCTTGTATCAAGCGATTCCCCTCACTCGCAATACAAGTTCCAAGACACGAGGGACCTAGTTAGGGGATGGTTTTAAAAAGTGTCTGGTGAGCTTCTTAATTAAAAGAAAGAATCTCTGCTACGGTCAGTATGTGAATAATTTTTTAAAAGACTGCCACCCTTATTTCACTCCCAAAACCAATAATGTATACATGAAATGTGATGTTTTTATGGCTATGCATTTTGCTAAAAATTACTTTCAAACAAATATAAAATACTCAGTGAAACACAGTTCTTTACTTAACGCAGGGCAACTAAGACCTTGATAGAAGCAAGGAAGAAAGAATGGATTATTTTTTTCTTGCCTTCATCTATGATGGTAATTAAACAATACAAAATATATATATATATTTAAATGTATACATATAAATTTTACACATAAAATGTTATAGTTTATATATATATATTTACATATATACAGAGAGAGAGAGAGAGAGAGAGACTACAACATAAATCTCTTCAGCAATATATTCCAAAATCTCGAGGCACTTTACTCTGAAATTCTTTTTAATAAAATCAAGTTATATTATGCCAAATTAAATATATTTAGATTTTCTCTTGTTATTTCTTATGTAGAATAAGAAATACTTACTCCGTATCCATCTCACTCCTATACATCCTTAAAAATTCAGATTAAATCTCTGTTTTTCTAAATATAGGTTTTTCACTTGCTCCAACCCACTGAACCTATTCTCTGAAATGATACACAATGATCAGCCCACATCTCACAATTTAGTCACCACTGCCCGTAGCCTCGTGCTGTTCTATAATTGTCTTATTTTCCAGAATAGAGTATAAATTCCTAGAAGATTTTTCTTAATCATCTCGTCACAGGTAAACTATTTCAAATTGACCCAGTCCTTTAAACATCAGTATGACATTCTTATTAAACTTCTTAAATCCTCAGCATTCCTTTTGCGTCTGACTCATACCATTCTCAGAAATGTGTCTCTCCCGTGTATCGACTGTGACTGCACACATTTTTAAAGTAGGACCAAACGCTAGAGTCAAATCTAGCTTTTGAATTTCATGCTATTTTTACTTGCACAGTTACAGCCATTTATTTCGTATTATTGTTGTTATGTGTCCAGGTTTCTGTTTGTTTGCTTATTTTCCTGTTGCAGTTTGGTTTTCCTTCCCGAGAATTTTTGTTCTCAGTGAGCTTCCCTTACTTCCTTTATGGCTGTGGTTCCATTTTCAAGGGTCATTTTATAATCATTCTATCACTAAAACTGACAGTTGATAGAGTGGCAAAGGGAAGAGTTCAGATTGGTAAACTGGAGGAAAGACAAGTCACCAGAATTGGATTAAATGCATTTAAGTCTGAAGGAATTCAAGGGAAAAATAGAGGAAGCACGAGCAAAGATGTAACACCTGTCATTGTGAAAGGTGCTTGTCTCAGAGCCCTGACCTGCAAGAGAATCACCAGTCAAATCTTAGCCCTGCCTCCATGGGCAGAATTAGGGCTACAGATGGCCACCCCACTTTCAGCAACCAGAAGCATCTGGCCAAGCGGCATGTCTTTATTCCCCAGCCCTGTTGACTTGCAGGATCTGAATATTGTCTTGATTCCCTAAGTTCTGTCCCTGAATCCCATCTAACCCTTCTCCCCTTGCTATAAACTACACCAGAAAATCAGGTTCCCCACAGGCTCTCTCTACGAAGAGCTTACATGAATCTTCTCTCAGAAATTTGATGTTTCAAATGGGGAAGTGAAACATCTTTGAGACCATCATCAGGAGACCAAACTCTACCCCCAAGATTCCCACCACCCCACACTACTTGTTATTTGAAAGATTAAGTAGCCACAGGGAAGGATTGGTATGGAGCCATCAGTGAAATGTTCTTGGAGTCATCGCTCCATAGAGCCCCTCCTACATAAAGTTTACTTTTAAAACAGAAATAGTCACAGGTGTAGAAAACAAACTTATGGCTACCAGGGGGAAAAAGCAGTGGGGGGATAAATTGGGAGATTGAGATTGACATATACACACTACTATGTATAAAATAGATAACTAATAAGGACCCACTGTAGTGCACAGGGAACCCTACTCAATACTCTGTAATGACCTATATGGGAAAAGAATCCAAAAAAGAGTGGATATATGTATATATATAAGTGATTCACTTTGCTATACAGCAGAAACTAACACAACTTTTAAAATCAACTACACTCCAATAAAAATTTTTTTAAAAAAATGAAAGATAACATATCACGTCTTTAAACTTCTCTAGCAACAAATACCTATCAAATTTGTAACAGTTCACATAGGATTTAGCAAACTCATTTACTTTAATTATTCTTGCCTGTCTCTTCTTTGTTTTCATTTTGTATTTTTGTTGGTTTTTTTATTGTTCTGTTTTGGGTTTTGTGTTGCATATGCCCTATGAGTTCATTAAACCTCTTCATCACATACTCAATACTGTTTTTGTTTGATGTTTTGTTTTGTTGATGTTATTTTGAGCAGAATAATAATAAGGGATGCCAGATGCAGTGTCCGCCATCAAGGATGCAGGGCAAGCAAGAATCATCCCGCCAGCAAAGGACCTCACAACCAGCGCAGCTGATCAATCCACAGACGACGAGTCATCCTCGGTACACAGAGCAATGATAAACCCAGCATGGGCAGGGTGATGGCGCAGAGGGATTAAACAAACCTGAGAGAGTCACAGAAAATTTCCTGGAGAAGGTGACAGTTCAACTGAGCCTAAAACAGTGATAGGTAAATAGGGGATGTTATTTCTCTTCGTGAAATACGAAGAGAGGGAAGTGTAAATAAAAGTTTAGTGGTAATAAGCAGCTCTGAGAATGTTTTGTATCATTGATTAACACACTGCAAAAATTTTATGCTCCTCTCTGAATTGGTTTTGTCTACCATTCAATTTCAGTATGAGATGCGCTCCCCCAAAAAGGAAATGGTTACACCATAAGGGCTATCCTGCTGACAGAGTAAGTCACAAGTGGATAAAGTTATTATTAGTTACAAGACAGATACGTAAGTTGGTAGAAAACTTATAAAACATTATGTGTTAACTCTGGAAACATTCTCCACTCAGCACACAATTCAATTCTACCAGTAAACAACAAAAAAATTATTTGAAAGGTGAATTACGTTTTGTCTAAAAACTGGGACCTCACTGAATCTCTTGTCCTACAAAGTGAGTTGAGGATACATACTTTGTTTCTTTTGCCTTGTAAGGGACATCTTGCTTGCATTCGATTTGTATGTGGATGAAACGTTCAACCTGCTAATTTACTGGTTAATATTCCCTTTTGCCATGTACCGGCAAAAGATAATTGGCAGTAATGTGATTTAAACTTACTTGAATTTGTAGCTGTTAATTGAACTTTCATTTTTAGTAACTCTGCATCACAGCCTAGAAATAACTGAATTCACAAAACATGCTCCCAAATCTCCTTCTGAAGAAATAACCATCAGACTGGGAAAGTTTCTGTATCCTCCCTCCCATCTGGAACCTAGGGGATCAACTCTACATAACCTGTAGCATTATCATCTATACCCACGATCTGGTGCTTACGGAATGGGCTACTTATCTACTTATCTCTCAAGGAAAGGAGAGTACAGCACGGTTAGAGGAGGAGCCATTAATCCGAGGAGGGGACTCTGAACTAATTTCGGTGAGGGATGAATGTAGTCAAGAGGTGATTTTAAACTGTCATGATGAAGAAAGCAATCAGCTGATGCAGATTTTAGACACTGTACCAGGAACAATAATGAGAAAAGAAGATACTTAATCACATTCACAAAAGAATTATAGGAATACATAATTAAAGCAATGATAATGAGCAATAAAACTCTTGGTGAGATATCTTTCAAATATCACTAGCAAAGGAGAGTAAGAAGCAAAAGAGACACTGTCGTCTGTGTTAGTGATAAAGATTTTGCATAGAAGTTCAAGAAGACAGTGGGTAAAGACAGAAAATTCTACAGCTAAATGCAAGTGGCCACTGGATTTGTGAAGAAGGGGTTTAACAAATTTGCAAGGTGTACACTGTACAAAAACGAAAACAACAACAAGAAGACATTTAGTATTTTAATATATCCTAAGAATAGGGGAGTAGCAGCTAGGAATTTATACATGAAATTGAGGAAAAATTGTAGAAAAAGTAAATGTCTTTCAAAAATGCAAATGTTAGCACAGAGAAGCAAAACAAAAGATCTCATGGATTAGAGAGAAAAAATGGAAAGCAGGTAATTTTGTAGATAGAAGTATTAGTAAGAGATTAAACAGAACATGACAATGAATGAAATACATTCACTGCCAGAAATAAATGTCACAAAATTAGTATAGGTTCTCTAAGACCTAAAACTCAAAAATTTTTCTTTACAAAATGGAAGTGAGGACAAGGTAGAAATAAGGTTTATAAGCACCCAGAGACCAAATATTATGGAATAATGTATGCAATAAATAGCAAAATGCAAGGGAATTAAAATCATAAATAACAGTGATATTCGCTAGATATCCAGTGTATAGTTATACATGTATTTACATATATGTGTATAGTATATTTATACATATATTTACATATACGTGTAGATCAATAAACAAATTTATTTCATCATTCCTGATGTCCTCTGTGTGTGTGTGTGTGTGTGTGTGTGTGGAATAAGCAGCAACATACAAGGGAAATAACATGCCATGTTTGCATGTATACATGCATGTATGTAGAAAATATAATGATGTATGTGACAGAGATAGATATGCATATAAAGATTACATATATAAATGAGGATTAATACTCTTAGTATCCACCAGGTGCCAATTACAGTTTTAAGTGCTTTATACATTAACTCCTTTAATCCTTGTAATTACCCTATGAAGTGTGTGTGAGGTAGGTCCCACTACGGCTCCATTTTACAGAAACAGAAACACAGCAAGCAAACATGCTTAAAAAAATAGTAAGTAGCGGGCTTCCCTGGAGGCGCAGTGGTTGAGAGTCCGCCTGCCGATGCAGGGGACACGGGTTCGTGCCCCGGTCCGGGAAGTTCCCACGTGCCGCAGAGCGGCTGGGCCCGTGAGCCATGGCCGCTGAGCCTGCGCATCCGGAGCCTGTGCTCCGCAACGGGAGAGGCCACAACAGTGAGAGGCCCGCGTACCGCAAAAACAAAAAAAAAATAGTAAGTAGCAAAGCTGAGATTCTGAACCCAGGACACTTGGCTCTATGGCCCTATTAATTGTATTAATCCTATTATGCCTGCCGCTTCCCGCGGTACAAAGACGGCTGTGTACAGCAGACCAAATTTCCTTCAAAGGAAATTAACAACATTTTTCAAGAAATAAAAGAGGAAATCCAAAATGTCAGCCTTTAAATTGTATTCCTTTCCACTCCCCAAAAGGGATTAAGTGTGATCACAGACTTCACGTAAAGTTCAGCATCGATGGTACAGCAACTGTAAACAGCGGTTTGCCAGGTGAGGGACCACTTAGTCAAGATGCACATGCCTTCACGTATCCTAGTAACCTGGACTTGATGAAATCGACCCTGGAGCCCTCCGAAGCTACTGATTGAACCTCAGTGTCTTTACCTATTATATTCAAAGACTCACTGAGGAACGGTAAGATCCCAGAGTCTGAGCAAATGCAAACATGTTACCCACTTTACAAAAATAAGTAAGTACATTACGTTACCCTGAGGAACTATACACTAGTAAACCCAAGGAAGGACTGGGAAAGGTTCTGCAGCAATAAATGACGGAATCAATGCGCAAGACTTCCACAGTTCCGGGGGGTGATGAGTAGGAAGGAATATATTCATCAAAATGGGTAATAGCTCCCAACTGTGCTAGCTTCCTCCTTCTTTGAAGCAAAAAACTGAGTTTCTAAATGTATTGTGGGGTGTTGAGGATGGGTGGAGAAAGTATGGGTGAAATTCTCAACTCTATTATGTTTTCAAATGTTTTCACACAAGTCAGTTTCCCTGGCAAGTGTTCTATTTTCACCTTCTTATTTGTACTTGTACGTTTTCACTTTTTCAATAACAGTGCGTTTAAAATATGCACAGGGATTTTTTCATGGCCTAAGAACATAACAATAAAGTATAACTCAGTACGGAAATTTCTGGAGCAGGTATGCTGATTTTCCCCCTCATCCATTCACTATACTTAAAAATTACTACGTGCGAGTCGACGATAACGAACACAAAATGAACACAACCCCTGCTCTCAAGAAGCCTGCAGGCTGGTTGGTAGGGAACAAAACAAAACAAACAAAAGAATCCTGGCGTTGGGGTGGGTAAGAGATGGGAGAAAAGATGTCCAGGGTGCTGCCCAGGGGCGGGGTCAGTTCAGGTTTTACTGGAAACTGGTATATAAAACGCATAACAAAAGGTGAATTAAAATGCCAATAAAATTTAAAAGGAGGAAGGAGAGGATTTAAGGGAATGCTTTCAAGGGAATGTAAAGTCCCCAAGATATGAAACAATTTCATGTGTTTGGGGAGCTGAAGTTAGTGAAACGGTTATGTGATTTTCATCTGTTTTATTTCCGCTTTAGGAAAGAATTAAGCTTCTGTCATATATGGACATAGGGTGTGATTGTCACTGCCGGTCCCTCAACCACCCTTTAAACCTATTGCTTCAGAATCTCTTGCGGGAGAGCCTAAGAAACTGCCTTTCAGGCAGCGTCCAGAGGTGGCTTTCTGCGTGGGGAAGTTAGAGTGTGATGCAAACCAGTCTGCAGTGTTTTCAGAGGTTTTCAATCAAAGCTCTTCTCCATTCTGTGCAGCAGTGTATCAGACTGAGGGTAACGTGGCCTCAAGATTGGACCCAGAAATCAAGGTAACATCAAGATAGGCATGCGTGTAATTGAACAAATCGGCCTGCTTGGTGGAATCCTTCATACTGATTATTTGTAATTATAATTTGGAGAACAGCTGTAAAAAACTAAAACAATCCATTTAACATGCATAGTTAATACTCTCTTGTTCTTTATGATCGTTATTAGATAATACTTGAGTCTTGAGGCCTCTCCTACAAACTCTTAGCTTCAGACACATGCGATTTCTTTCACTCTCTGCATAGGGCTGTTCACATGTTTTACTCATTTACTCAGCAGAATTCTTTACCTGTGGTCAGATACCAGCCTGCCAAAACCTTGTACGGAAGACAGAAAAGAGAACCCAATTGAATATTCTGCAGGAATGATAGTCTGCTAGAATTTTGTTCTTTTAGGACCCGTATCATGCAACAAAGTTCAAATAAAAGACACTTATAGTGAAGTATTTTTACTGTCCTCAAAAATAATTATACTTGGATAAAAGTTAAGCTAGCTCTCCCTAATTGACAAGACGGCATAATAAAATTCAGGGACAGAGAAGGGTGACGGTCCATATTTCTGTAACGTTCTTGATTTGAGGAGAACCTTTCACTTACTCCCTGTCATTCAAACTTTTTCTGTTTATTAGGGAGGAAGAGTGGCAGGGGTGTACTGGAGTGGCTCGGAATGGATTGGAAAGAAGAGAAAATAACAAAATATTTGGGAGTTTTGTGAGGTTTACCACCACTGGTAGTCTAACTGTGGCCAGAGTGGGAGTGTTTACATCACAGAAAATCACAGGGTTTTTTTCACTTTTCTTTTCCAGTTTACTAGGACATCAGTGCTGTGTACTTGACAGCACAAGACTTGGAGGTTTGGTGAATGTAAGCTTAAATCTTTACTCTGCAATCACTCCCTTTTTGAATTTAGGTAACCTATTTGAACTTCGGTTTAACTTCTCCCTGAAAGGGATAAAGTTACTTATTTTGATAGAGAATTAACTTTATATAAAATAACTTTTGGTTAGAGGGTTTAATCATTTTAAAATGACACCTAGTACACCCTGCTGGCCTTGTAAATTTTGCCCCTTGTGTTTTAATATAATGAATAGCCTACTGTTAAAATTTTCCATGGCCTTTGTCACCGATAATTTTTCAGATTTGAAAAAGATAATTGCTTCAAAGCGTTGTTTAGAATGTCAGACACCTGATGAAATTACAAAGCAAGACATTCTGAAGAAAAATTACTCAGAGAGAAGTTTCAATAGAGGCAACAAATTTTTTTCTTAAAATTTGCCTTAAAACACATCGAAGTAAATGATTTAAAAAATGTTTAATCACAAAAGTTAGTAACCAAACATGAATGATTACTGTTCATTTCCCCTAAGAAAATGTATTTCCTTTGCTCTATAGCGGAGCTGGTAATCAAGCTCCCCAGTTATTTCATGCGTACATTGTTAAGAACTTAAAACTTGAGAGCAAGCAGTGGTGAGGATGTTGTTAAATTTGAAGTTTGTGAAAGGGATGCACATCACAGCTCCATGCTAGTGGGAAGAAATGTATGACTAGACACTAAAGTACTGAATGCACAATGCAACAATATCATGAAAGAAGCAAAGGTATTGAAGACACATCCTTCCACGCTGGGAAATCAATTAGCAGCAGTTCCCAAGAGAACTTTCTGCAATGATGAGAAGGTTTCCGAGCTATGCTGTTCCACGTTAGTCAACAGCCACAAACAGCTTTGGAGCACTTGAAAATGAGAATAGTGCAAATGACGGAGTGAAAATTTTATTTAATTAAAATTAAATCAACTTAAATTTAAGCCTAAATATCTTTATGTGGCTAGTGGCTATCCGTGACAAAAGTGCAGAACAGAGACGAGGGGAAGATGGCGGAAGAGTAAGACGCGGAGATCACCTTCCTCCCCACAAATACACCAAAATACATCTACACGTGGAACAACTCCTACAGAACACCTGCTGAACGCTGGCAGAAGACCTCAGACCTCCCAAAAGGCAAGAAAGTCCCCACCTACCTGGGTAGGGCAAAAGAAAACAGAAAAAACAGAGACAAAGAATAGGGACGGTACCTGCACCAGTGGGAGGGAGCCGTGAAGGAGGAAAGGTGTCCACACACTAGAAGCCCCTTCGCGGGTGGAGACTGCGGGAGGCGGAGGTGGGAGCTTCGGGGCCGCGGAGGAGAGCACAGCAACGGGTGCGGAGGGCAAAGCGGTGAGATTCCCGCACAGAAGATCGGTGCCAACCGGCACTCACCAGCCCGAGAGGCTTGTCTGCTCCCCCGCCGGGGTGGGCGGGGCTGGGAGCCGAGGCTCGGGCTTCGGTCGGAGCGCAGGGAGAGGACTGGGGTTGGCGGCGTGAACACAGCCTGCAGGGGTTAGTGCGCCACGGCTGGCCGGGAGGGAGTCCGGGGAAAAGTCTGGAGCTGCCAAAGAGGCAAGAGACTTCTTCTTCCCTCTTTGTTTCCTGGTGCGCGAGGAGAGGGGATTAAGAGCGCTGCTTAAAGGAGCTCCAGAGACGGGCGCGAGCCGCGGCTAACAGCGCGGACCCCAGAGACGGGCATGAGACGCTAAGGCTGCTGCTGCCGCCACCAAGAAGCCTGTGTGCGAGCACAGGTCACGCTCCACACCCCCTTCCGTGGAGCCTGTGCACCCCGCCACTGCCAGGGTCCCGGGATCCAGGGACAACTTCCCCGGGAGAACGCACGGCGCGCCTCAGGCTGGTGCAACGTCACGCTGCCTCTGCCGCCGCAGGCCCGCCCCGCACTCCCTGCCCCTCCCTCCCCCCGGCCTGAGTGAGCCAGAGCCCCCGAATCAGCGGCTCCTTTAACCCTGTCCTGTCTGAGCGAAGAACAGACGCCCTCCAACGACCTGCACACAGAGGTGGGGCCAAATCCAAAGCGGAGCCCCTGGGAGCTGTGCAAACAAAGAAGAGAAAGGGAAATCTCTCCCAGCAGCCTCAGGAGCAGCGGATTAAAGCTCCACAATCAACTTGATGTACCTGCAACAGTGGAATACCTGAAAAGACAACGAGTCATCCCAAATTGAGGAGGTGGACTTTGAGAGCAAGATCTATGATTTTTTCCCCTTTTCCTCTTTTTGTGAGTGTGTATGTGTATGCTTCTGTGTGAGATTTTGTCTGTATAGCTTTGCTTCCACTATTTGTCCTAGGGTTCTGTCCGTCTGGTTTTTATGTGTGTGCTTCTTTTTCTTTTTAAAAAAAAATGTTTTTCTTAAAAATTATTTTTTATTTTAATAACTTTATTTTATTTTATCTTACTTTATTTTATCTTCTCTTTCTTTCTTTCTTTCCTTCTTCCTTCCTTCCTTCCTCCCTCCTTCCCTCCCTTCTTTCTTTCCTTCTCTTTCTTTCTTTCTTTCTTTCTTTCTTTCTTTCTTTCTTTCTTTCTTTCTTTCTTCCTTCCTTCCTTCCTTCCTTCCTTTCTTTCTTTCTTCTTTTTCTCCCTTTTATTCTGAGCCGTGTGGATGAAAGTCTCTTGGTGCTGCAGCCAGGAGTCAGTGCTGTACCTCTGAGGTGGGAGAGCCAACTTCAGGACACTGGTCCACAAGAGACCTTCCAGCTCCACATAATATCAAACCGCGAAAATCTCCCAGAGATCTCCAACTCAACACCAGCACCCAGCTTCACTCAACGACCAGCAAGCTACAGTGCTGGACACCCTATGCCAAACAACTAGCAAGACAGGAACACAACCCCACCCATTAGCAGAGAGGCTACCTAAAATCATAATAAGTCCACAGACACCCCAAAACACACCACCAGACGTGGACCTGCCCACCAGAAAGACAAGATCCAGCCTCATCCACCAGAACACAGGCACTAGTCCCCTCCACCAGGAAGCCTACAAAACCCACTGAACCAACTTTAGCCACTGGGGACAGACACCAAAAACAACGGGAACTACAAACCTGCAGCCTGCAAAAAGGAGACCCCAAACACAGTAAGATAAGCAAAATGAGAAGACACAAAAACACACAGCAGATGAAGGAGCAAGATAAAAACCCACCAGACCTAACAAATGAAGAGGAAATAGGCAGTCTACCTGAAAAAGAATTCGGAATAATGATAGTAAATATGATCCAAAATCTTGGAAACAATAGAAAAAACAAAAAACATTTAACAAGGACCTAGAAGAACTAAAGATGAAACAAGCGATGATGAACAACACAATAAATGAAATTAAAAATACTCTAGATGGGATCAATAACAGAATAACTGAGGCAGAAGAACGGATAAGTGACCTGGAAGATAAAATAGTGGAAATAACTACCACAGAGCAGAATAAAGAAAAAAGAATGAAAAGAACTGAGGACAGTCTCAGAGACCTCTGGGACAACATTAAATGCACCAACATTCGACTTACAGGGGTCCCAGAAGAAGAAGAGAAAAAGAAAGGGACTGAGAAAATATTTGAAGAGATTATAGTTGAAAAGTCCCTAATATGGGAAAGGAAATAGTTAATCAATTCCAGGAAGCACAGAGAGTCCCATACAGATAAATCCAAGGAGAAATAGGCCAAGACACATATTAATCAAACTGTCAAAAATTACATACAAAGAAAACATATTAAAAGCAGCAAGGGAAAGACAGCAAATAACACACAAGGGAATCCCCATAAGATTAACAGCTGATCTTTCAGCAGAAACTCTGCAAGCCAGAAGGGACTGGCAGGACATATTTAAAGTGATGATGGAGAAAACCTTCAACCAAGATTACTCTACCCAGCAAAGATCTCATTCAGATTTGATGGAGAAATTAAAACCTTTACAGACAAGCAAAAGCTGAAAGAGTTCAGCCCCACCAAACCAGCTTTACAACAAATGCTAAAGGAACTTCTCTAGGCGAGAAACACAAGAGAAGGAAAAGACCTATAATAACGAACCCAAAACAATTAAGAAAATGGGAATAGGAACGTACATATTGATAATTACCTTAAATGTAAATGGACTAAATGCTCCCACCAAAAGACACAGATTAGCTGAATGGATACAAAAACAAGACCCATATATATGCTGGTCTCTACAAGAGACCCACTTCAGACCTAGAGACACATACAGTGTCTACACATACAGTAAGGGGATGGAAAAAGATATTCCATGCAAATGGAAACCAAAAGAAAGCTGGAGTAGCAATTCTCATATCAGACAAAATAGACTTTAAAATAAAGACTATTGGAAGAGACAAAGAAGGACACTACATAATGATCAAGGGATGGATCCAAGAACAAGGTATAACAATTGTAAATATTTATGCACCCAACATAGGAGCACCTCAATACATAAAGCAAGTACTAACAGCCATAATCGACAGTAACACATTCATAGTAGGGGACTTTAACACCCCACTTTCACTAATGGACAGATCATCCAAAATGAAAATAAATAAACACAAGCTTTAAATGATACATTAAACAAGATGGACTTAATTGATATTTATAGGACATTCCATCCAAAAACAACAGAATACACATTTTTCTCAAATGCTCATGGAACATTCTCTAGGATAGATCATATCTTGGGTCACAAATCAAGCCTTGGTAAATTTAAGAAAATTGAAATTGTATCAAGTATCTTTTCCGACCACAACGCTTTGAGACTAGATAGCAATTACAGGAAAAGATCTGTAAAAAATACAAAACACATGGAGGCTAAACAATACACTACTTAATAACGAAGTGATCACTGAAGAAATCAGAGAGGAAATCAAAAAATACCTAGAAACAAATGACAATGGACAATGACGACCCAAAACCTATGGGATGCAGCAAAAGCAGTTCTAAGAGGGAAGTTTATAGCAATACAATCCTACCTTAAGAAACAGGAAACATCTCGAATAAACAACCTAACCTTGAACCTAAAGCAATTAGAGAAAGAAGAAAAAAAAAAACCCTAAGTTAGCAGAAGGAAAGAAATCGTAATGATCAGATCAGAAATAAATGAAAAAGAAAAGAAGGAAACGATAGCAAAGATCAATAAAACTAAAAGCTGGTTCTTTGAGAAGATAAACAAAATTGATAAAACATTAGCCAGACTCATCAAGGAAAAAAGGGAGAAGACTCAAATCAATAGAATTAGAAATGAAAAAGGAGAAGTAACAACTGCCACTGCAGAAATACAAAGGATCATGAGAGATTACTACAAGCAGCTATATGCCAATAAAATGGACAACCTGGAAGAAATGGACAAATTCTTACAAATGCACAACCTGCCAAGACTGAATCAGAAAGAAATAGAAAATATGAACAGACCAATCACAAGCACTGAAACTGAAACTGTGATTAAAAATCTTCCAACAAACAAAAGCTCAGGACCAGATGACTTCACAGGCAAATTCTATCAAACACTTAGAGAAAAGCGAACACCTATCCTTCTCAAACTCTTCCAAAATATAGCAGAGGGAGGAACACTCCCAAACTCATTCTATGAGGCCACCATCACCGTGATACCAAAACCAGACAAGGATGTCACAAAGAAAGAAAACTACAGGCCAATATCACTGATGAACATAGATGCAAAAATCCTCAACAAAATACTAGCAAACAGAATCCAACAGCACATTAAAGGGATCATACACCATGATCAAGTGGGGTTTATTCCAGGAATGCAAGGATTCTTCAATATATGCAAATCAATCAACATGATGCACCATATTAACAAATTGAAGGAGAAAAAACATATGATCAACTCTATAGATGCAGAAAAAGCTTTTGACAAAATTCAACACCCATTTATGATAAAAATCCTGCAGAAAGTAGGCATAGAGGGAACTTTCCTCAACATAATAAAGTCCATATATGACAAACCCACAGCCAACATCGTCCTCAATGGTGAAAAACTGAAAGCATTTCCACTAAGATCAGGAACAAGACAAGGCTGCCCACTCTCATCACTGTTTCAACATAGTTTTGGAAGTTTTATCCACAGCAATCAGAGAAGAAAAGGAAATGAAAGAATCCAAATTGGAAAAGAAGAAGTAAAGCTGTCGCTGTTTGCAGATGACATGATACTATACATAGAGAATCCTAAAGATGCCACCAGAAAACTACTAGAGCTAATCAATGAATTTGGTAAAGTAGCAGGATACAAAATTAATGCACAGAAGTCTCTTGCATTCCTATAAACTAATGATGAACAATCTGAATGTGAAATCAAGAAAACACTCCCATTTACCATTGCAACAAAAAGAATAAAATACCTAGGAATAAACTTACCTAAGGAGACAAAAGACCTGTATGCAGAAAATTATAAGACACTGATGAAAGAAATTAAAGATGATACAAATAGATGGAGAGATATACCATGTTCTTGGATTGGAAGAATCAACATTGTGAAAATGACTCTATTACCCAAAGCAATCTACAGATTCAATGCAATCTCTAACAAACTACCACTGGCATTTTTCACATAACTAGAACAAAAAAATGCACAATTTGTGTGGAAACACAAAAGACCCCGAATAGCCAAAGCAATCTTGAGAACAAAAAACGGAGCTGGAGGAATCAGGCTCCCTGACTTCAGACTATACTACAAAGCGACAGTAATCAAGACAGTATGGTACTGGCACAAAAAGAGAAATATAGATCAATGGAACAGGATAGAAAGCCCAGCGATAAACCCACGCACATATGTTCACCTTATCTTTGATGAAGGAGGAAGGAATGTACAGTGGAGAAAGGACAGCCTCTTCAATAAGTGGTGCTGGGAAAACTGGACAGGTACATGTAAAAGTATGAGATTAGATCACTCCCTAACACCATACACAAAAATAAGCTCAAAATGGATTAAAAACCTAAATATAAGGCCAGAAACTATCAAACTCTTAGAGGAAAACGTAGGCAGAACACTCTGTGACATAAATCACAGCAAGATCCTTTTTGACCCACCTCTTAGAGAAATGGAAATAAAACCAAAAATAAACAAATGGGACCTAATGAAACTTAAAAGCTTCTGCACAGCAATGGAAACCATAAACAAGACCAAAAGACAAACCTCAGAATGGGAGAAAATATTTGCAAATGAAGCAACTGACAAAGGATTAATCTCCCAAATTTATAAGCAGCTCATGCAGCTCAATAACAAAAAACAAACAACCCAATCCAAAAATGGGCAGAAGACCTAAGTAGACACTTCTCCAAAGAAGATATACAGTCTGCCAACAAACACATGAAAGAATGCTCAACATCATTAATCATTAGAGAAATGCAAATCAAAACTACAATGAGATATCATCTAACACCAGTCAGAATGGCCATCATCAAAAAAACTAGAAACAATAAATGCTGGAGAGGGTGTGGAGAAAAGGGGACACTCTTGCACTGCTGGTGGGAATGTGAATTGGTTCAGCCACTATGGAGAACAGTATGGAGGTTCCTTAAAAAACTAAAAATAGAAGTACCATATGACCTAGGAATCCCACTACTGGGCATATACCCTGAGAAAACCATAATTCAAAAAGACTCATGTACCAAAATGTTCATTGCAGCTCTATTTACAATAGCCTGGAGATGGAAACAACCTAAGTGTCCATCATCAGATGAATGGAAAAAGAAGATGTGGCACATATATACAATGGAATATCACTCAGCCATAAAAAGAAACGAAATTGAGCTATTTGTAATGAGGTGGATGGACCCAGAGTCTGTCATACAGAGTGAAGTAGGTCAGAAGGAGAAAGACAAATACCGTATGCTAACACATATATATGGAAATTAAGGGGAATAAATGTCATGAAGAACCTAGGGGTAAGACAGGAATAAAGACACAGACCTACTAGAGAATGGGCTTGAGGATATGGGGAGGAGGAAGGGTAAGCTGGGACGAAGCGAGAGAGTGGCATGGACATACATACACTACCAAATGTAAAATAGATAGCTAGTGGGAAGCAGCCGCATAGCACAGGGAGATCAGCTCGGTGCTTTGTGACCACCTAGAGGGGTGGGATAGGGAGGGTGGGAGGGAGGGAGACGCAAGAGGGAAGAGATATGGGAACGTATGTATATGTATAACTGATTTATTTTGTTATAAAGCAGAAACTAACACACCACTGTAAAGCCATTATACTCCAATAAACATGTAAAAAAAAAAAGTGCAGAACAGATTTTTAAAATGTGTTCATGCTTGTGTGTGTGTGTGGGTGTGTGTGTGTCCAGATGGTGGTAAGGATAGAATAGTGTAAGCCGTAATTGTAACATTTATATAACAGGCTACAAACCTCATGTTTCTTCCTCATTTTAAAGCTATGTGGGACTCATGAGTCACATCTCTTAAAGTGCCTTATTTCACGTCCTGTCTGCTGTAAAGCTGTGAAAAGAAATGCGCTTTCAGGCTTAGTAAGTGGCTTCATAAGTGTAATTTTTGCGCTATAATGACTGATCTTCGGTAAACAGTAAACAAATAATATAATGTATTTTCTCAACAAATATTAAAGAATACTTGTGTTTCCAAAGCATTATTGTGTGCAGTCTATTGAAGGAACCAGTAACATTTAAAAATCATTTTTAGACTCTCCTTTTTATAATTTACTTCCCTATAATGTAAAAAGTAGAAGGTATTTCTTCTGCCAGCTCTATTAGTCTTTTCTCTCCTTCATGGTTTTCATAATAGACGATATTTACAGTTAAAATGAATAAAAGTCTATCGTAGAATTTTCAATCTAGAGATTCCAAGTTTTATTCTTTAAACTAGTGGTACAGCTAGGACCTCAGGGGGATGAATAAAGATGAGTGAATAACTTTTGATGATCTCTTTCATATTTACAAATATGCTGGCATTACAGCACATGATTCATACCAAGGTAAAAACTACCTAAATAAATGCATGCTTTTAAAAAGTCTTTACATCTGTTAAAAAAGGAAGAGCATTACAAAAAAAATCAAATGTCAGTATGTCATTAATATTAAGAAAAATGAGCTTAGCAAGGTTCAATATATGATGAGAGTTTTTTCCTTGACATTTAACCCATCATATTAAAAGCTTCTTCAAAGAAAAGAAATATCAGCTTGTCACCTGGAGATCAAAATTGAGCTGTTCTAAGACAAACTGCTGTTTCTTCCCTATGATGAAATTCATAGGATGGACAAAAATGTCAGGATAAAAATAGACCACCTAGGAAAAAGAAAAAAGCCATCAGGAGAAGAAGTATAGCTATTGTTATAATTACAACTAAAAATAATTTAAAAGCCAGTTATTTTTCCCTAGTAACACATAAAAAAACACATAGCACATTGATTTATACTGTTAAATACTTACGTGAGAATAAGATGTGATAAGACAATGCTTATGGTAGCCTGTGGGTTTAATTTTAATAAAAGATGAATCGTGGAAAACGTGGTATTTTAAAGGATTGCAAATATTTTAACTTATACTATGCAAAGAACATACCACAAACTGGCATTTCAAAATTCCAGGATAACAAAAAGGAAGACACATATGAATATTAAATAGCATGCAAGATGCTGGAAGGTTGGGTACAAAATAAACGTATCTTATGAGGAAAATCTCTGAAAATTCAAGAGTGACAGAAGAGTAAATAAACCTAAATATAAAACTTATCTTGGATACATGCCATAGAACAGCAGCAGACAGCTCAAGATGAAATCTATTACCCCCAAACACATTCCCCCAAAGAAAAGACTGCATATTAAAATAACAGGCTTTTCTGTTTCTGTGAAATGGAAGAATATGAATTTGGGCAGATTTTATGAAACGCAAATACTGTTCACCACTGGCCACCCCATATTATTAATTGTTCAGTTTTCAACGTTATATTCTGAGAAAACTATTAGCTACTTTCATGGAGACTTTATCCTGTAGGTTATATTCCAGTATTACCTAATGAGATTTCAATGCTTGGCAAATGAATACAGTTATCAGTCATATTTGGATTTTACTTAAGAGCTATGATTATCACTTTTTATAACTCATTTTCAATTATTTAGGGATGCATTTTCTAGTCTTCTTTATTCTACACTGCTTTTCCAATCCATATTTCTCCTATACAGTGAATAATGCAAAGAGAGAAGTTCAAATCAGGTATGGGCCAAAATTCACTGTGACTTTAAAGAAAATCAATATCACAGTATGTGATACACCTGGCATATCAGATTGGCAAAATATTTTTTAATTTTGTAAAAGCGTTGGATTTAGATTTTAACAGTGAAACAGAGAAAGAAAGGAGGAAGTGCTTAATGGATTATTTTGGGTTGTGCATAAAATGTGTTACAGAAGGAATAACTAGTGACCAAGCCCTCAGAAACAAAGAAAAATAATAATAAAATAAAGTGTAATTCTGCACAAGCTAGACCTAAGGCTTGGTATATTTTAGCTTCCCAGAGTGAAAATATTGGTTAGTATTAGAAGACCAGAATGGCAGACTTGTCAGTTTTCCAGTTTATGATGATAGAAACGTTTTCCATAATCTGTCGTGTGTTTATGTCATCGTGAAAACATACAAGAAAATTGCCTTAACCAGAGATGGTCCATATCACATTCAAAAGTGTGTAACATTTAAAAACCTAATACGCAGGAAAATTTAAGGGTTAACACTGAACGTTCTTCTCAGTTTTGCAAAGGGATTTCAAAACAAGATTTAGAATAGAGTATGTCTGTGTGATCAGTCGTCTTTATGTTTTAAAATATAATCTAACACGATACTTGATTTTCACCACGGGTTCACATAACTGAATTAAACACTTACACAAGTCATGTTTTCACTTTTTTCAGTTGACATTAAACTCTGAGTATCGGCCATGTCAGTTAAGTATTCCATAGTAAAGGACCAACACATTTTGCTTTTTTCACTCCCCTGATAATAAATACCTAAGTTACCTCCAATTTTCTACTTCCACAAACATAATCAGTCATGTCCCTGCTTGGAACTGAGGACTAGATTTTCAGAAGTATAATAACAAACATTGGATTGTTGAATAAGATACAAGCATTTGTAAATTCACTACTATGCATTTCCCTCCAAAAAGGCTGCACCAGACTGTGATCCTACAAGCTATAGATGACAAGTATCATTCCTCCATATTCTGGTTATCTTTCTCATTTTGCGAATCCAATGGGTGTGAATTCGTATTTTATCTTTGTTTTATTTTGTGTTTATCTGATTATTAAAGAGGTTTCACATCTTTACATGTAATTAAGTCATTCTGTGCCTATTTATATTCTTTGCCAATTTTCTTACTCATTTCTCCACCTTTTCTGTTTGCTTAGAAGACATTCTTTGTGCCGTTTCAATATTTAGTCCTTTGCAAACATCTTCTCCCAATCTGTCATCCATCTGTGAATACTTTCTGTAATAGTCTCCACTGAACAAAATGCCTGAATTTTTACGTAGATAAATCCATTGCATTAGAACCATATGCAATGTGTTTTTAGGGTTCTGAAAAGAACTTTCTTCCCGTCCCCAAATCTTTCATAGTTCTGCTATTTACATTTATATCATTAATCAACCTGTAGTTCACCATTGCATGGGGTAGGATACAGGAAGCCAACTTTATTGTGGAAGTCTGCTTTCCCAAAACAATTCATGAGCTGTTCAGCCTTTCATCACTGGATACGGAACCACTTCCATTATTACCTAGTTCCCAGATCAAGGGGTCTCGTTTTTTTGTTGTTGTTGTTTTTTGCGGCACTCGGGCCTCTCACTGTTGTGGCCTCTCCCGTTGCGGAGCACAGGCTCCGGACGCGCAGGCTCAGCGGCCATGGCCCACGGGCCCAGCCGCTCCGCGGCATGTGGGATCCTCCCAGACCGGGGCACGAACCCGTGTCCCCTGCATCGGCAGGCGGACTCTCAACCACTGCGCCACCAGGGAAGCCCCAAGGGGTCTTTTTTAGAACGCTATTTTGTTACCTTAATCTTTTTGTTATTTCCTACAATAGTAGTAATTGTGTTTATTACTTAGGCTTTGTAGTGCATCTGTATATCTCTTAGGAGATATTTTACTTCTCTTTTCGTCAGTTGAGCTTTTCATGGATATTTATGTACATATGTTCAATTCTTCTAAATGATTTTTTATTCGAATCACATTGAACTTATAAAGTAATATAAAAATATATTGTTAAAGACACATTATATCTCCACATTTATTCAGATCTCCTTTTATTTCCTTTACAACAATTTTAAAATTTCTATTACAAGGGTTTTGTGTATTCTTTCCCGGGTTAATTTTGACACACTTTTGATTTTTGTTGTTGTTGTTTCATATTACATTTTTTAAAGTAGTCATTACTGATTTAGATGAATGCTGAAGAAATAAATAAGTTGACCTCATATTCATCAAAATTACTCATTTTTCCTATTAATTTATAATTTGTTAATTCTGCTAGGATTTCTATGGCAATCATATCTCTGAAATGATAGAGTTTACTCATTTGTTCTTTTTCTCAAATGTTCTCAAAATTCACATTTATTTTACTGGATTTTAAAGAATTATTCCTGATCTCCAGTAATTTATTGAACTTTAATAATGAAAATTGGACACCTTTGTTTTGCTCCCAAAGATAATGTGTCTAAAATTAATCTTTAGATATGACATTTGATATCATTATGGTATAGGCTTTTAACACATTAAGAGAGTTTGTAAAATTTTCTGAGCATTTTAAAGTACATATTTTAAATAGAAATACAACTTTCTAAACTGTTTCAGTATATATATTGTTTGCTTCAATACTTAAAATAGATAATGAACTTCACCGAATTCTTGTTTAGCACCTATTGGCATATGTATGTGATTTTTCTCAGCCTATTAAAGAGCCAAATTACACTAGCAAATTTTACAAAGTGAAACTATCCTTCTGTTCTTATTATAAACCTTATTTAATCATAAAGTACTTCTAATTATATTTTTGGATTTAGTAAGCTAGTAAAATGGTATACTCAGATGGGATTATTTCCCTACATATGGCTGAAATTCTAGGAAAACCAGTATTAACCACTCCCATAATCCACAGAACTCTAGACCCCTCCCAAGCAGCACATGCATGCATATGACCCTTCGGTCAACCGTCACCTCCATCATAAAAGAGGTAGAGAAGGTGAACAAGGTTGGTAATCAAGGAGATGATTTTTCAGAAGCCATCAATCCACTCTAAGTGTCAATTTCCCCACTGGGAAGAAGTTGGGAGTATTTCAAGCCTCGAGAAGAGCTTCAAGGAGCCCTGGATTTTTTAGAACAACAATTAACTGAAGTCTGACAAAGGTCTGTGATGTAAAGATGGGAGGATTTGGAAACGGACAGAGAATGCTGTACAGAGAGAGAACGTGAGCAGTGCAGGAGACCAGGTATGACCCCCCTATATCAGGTGGGGCAAGAGCATGTGAGTGTTTCTCATAAACCCAATGTGGGCTACATGGAAATAACATTTGCCAAAGAAATTTTCAGTCCTTCCAAAGGACCAAGTAATCACAACAGGGGGCTGGACCACCCAATTCCAAGGGGCTAGGGGAGAAAACACCACCTACTTTGTGGGAAATGTAGTCAAGTTTTCCAACAGAGGCTTTCAAAGGACTCAAAAGGACTCACATAAGAATGAGTAAAGTAAGGCTTCCCTGGTGGTGCAGTAGTTGAGAATCCGCCTGCTGATGCAGGGGACGCGGGTTCGTGTCCCGGTCCGGGAAGATCCCACATGCCGCGGAGCGACTGGGCCCGTGAGCCATTACCACTGAGCCTGCGCGTCCGGAGCCTGTGCTCCGCAACGGGAGAGGCCACAACAGTGAGAGGCCCGCGAATCGCAAAAAAAAAAAAAAAAGACTAAAGTATAGACATTCTCCCGGCCAGGAGGAAATAAGAAGAAAATTTAAATCAATCCTAGGGAAAATATCTGTGTTAACATTTAGATAGATGTATTAATATCCAATTTTTTGTATGCATACCTATATGTATGTGTTTTTATACACTATGTATGTGTGTATATGGGTACATATATGTGTGTATATGTATATATACATATATAACATAAATTTGAGCTTAAATTCTTCATAAAGTTCAAAATACTGGGGGTTTTTTACTCGAAACTATACCATAAATGTTTTACTTATTAATAGTATTTTCTAAATTGTATATAACATTGAAATTGACTGAACCAGGGTTGGCAGGTTAAAAACAGAAAATACGTACATTTATTTTTCGCTACCGTTCTTTCCAATTTTGAATTGTTCGTATTCATTCCTGGATGAAATAATAGGCAGGTCTGCCTTTTTTTTTCTGATCACTCTTAGGTATTAACAAGAACTCCCATTTGGGGGGGGGGGTATAAAAAGTCCTTTCCAGCCTAATATCTAAGCATGAATCTCTCATCCAATTCACTTTCCTCATTCTCTCTTGCCTAAGCTCAGACAATTAGTAACAGACAAATAAATCACTATTTTCTCTCTCGTGGATTCCTTGGTGGTCTTCCATCACTGGCGTTTCCTCCCTGTCAACCTGGTCAGAGGCACAACGCTTTCTCCCCAGAATTAACACACTGCTGCTTAGCCCCACTATTCACTCCTCTGTTAGGACAACTTTCAGGTGGACCTTTTTGATGGGGTTCATTGTGAAATCATTAAGTCCCTCAAGTCCAGCTTCTTTCTGAGTGCTCTGTTTCTGGCCCCCTGGAAACATGCATTTTTTAAATTGAACTATAGTTGACTTACAATATTATATTAGCTTCAGGTATTTAACATGGTGGTTCAACATTTTTGTAGACTATACACCATACCAAGTTATTTTTTAAAAAACTGACTATCTTCCCTGTGCTGCACATTACATCCCTGTGACATATATTTCATCTTATAACTGCTAGTTTGTACCTCTTAATCCCCTTCACCTATTTCACCCCTACCCTGTGGTAACCACTAATTTGTTCTCTGTATCTATGAATCTGTTTCTGTTTTGTTTTATTTGTTCACTTTGTTTCTGAGACTCCACATATAAGTGAAATCATACAGTTTTGACTTTCTCTGTCTGACTTTCACTAAGCATAATACCCTCCAGGTCCATCCATGGAAACGTGCATCTTTGCCCCAACATCAATGGGTGTGCACCAGTCTCCCACTCCACCTTTCTTCCTACTCTGCCAGCAATTATAAAGCTTTTAGACTTTTTCTCACACCTGTGTCAGGTACCAACCCCTGTGTCTACAGCACAGTCCATACAGGTCAAGATCCCTAAGTGCTTTTCCAAAAGCTCTCCTAACCTGGTTTAAAAAGAAAATGTACCTCACCTCCCTAAAATTTTTGTCCAAGGAAATTCACATTTAAAAACATCCTGTAATGAATTCCTAGGCTTCTCTTATATACCTGGAGGTGGGCGATGGTCTAATGGTGCAGAAAGAGTTTGAGGCCACCTCCTTTGTAATTCATAGATGGCCTAAAACAGCATCTCAGAATATGGGACCACCTGGCTTCTACTTTATTTCTGTTTGGGTGCTCCGGCTAAAGTAAAAAAAGAATCATTGATCAAGCCCCTTAGATGTGATTTTTAAAGTTGTATAGTGTAAAGCGCTTAAAGGTATCAAGACTTAATTATCTTCCAAGCTCTTGCACAATGAAGGTTGTCTTTATGTTCTTTGTATTCATTCTTTTATATAACAAATGTGTATAGTAATTGCTTACTATGAGCAAGGTACTGCTCTAAGAACTGGAACTGTAGTAGAAAATAAATCAATTCTCATGGAATCTACATTCTAGTGAGAAAGACAGACATAAATGAATAGTTTTATTATAGGTAAATGATATGGCAAAAATATAGAGTGTAGCTAATAGGACCGGGGACTGCATTAAGTGTCATTAGGAAAGGTAATGAGTAGATAATTAAGCAGAAGTTGTAAAGAAGTGACAGAGGGAGGCCCGCTTAGACTATGGAATAGCATCCAGGCAAGTACAAGGGCCCTGCAGACAGCATGTGTTGTCCCGTTAGAGGAAAAGCAAGAAGACCAGGAGAACTCTGAATATAAATGGTAAAGTTGGGCTCCCCTGGTGGCACAGTGGTTAAGAATCCACCTGCCAATGCAGGGGACACGGGTTTGAGCCCTGGTCCGGGAAGATCCCACAAGCCGCGGAGCAACTAAGCCCATGCGCCACAACTACCGAGCCTACATGCTAGAGCCCACAAGCCACAACTACTGAGCCCGCTTGCCACAACTACTGAAGCCCATGCGCCTACAGCCCATGATCTGCAACAAGAGAAGCCACCACAATAAGAAGCCCGCGCACCGCAAGGAAAAGTAGCCCCCGCTCGCCGGAACTAGAGAAAGCCCGCGCAGCAACGAAGATCCAACGCAGCCAAAAATAAATAAATAAAATAAATTTATTGAAAGAAAGCAAGAAAATAAACGGTAAAGTTCCAGAGTCACAGTCTCCTTTTTCTCATGATCTACTTTCTTGATGCTAAATTCACTTTTCAACCTGCACTGGGAAAGGAAAAGGTGACATACATTCTTTTCACAGCCTTTTTGTTGTTGTCTACGAGGCATTTATTTGACAGACCTCTCCTAGAAACCTACAGGACTGTCTCCTTCTCAAATGCCCATCTCAAGAAAGCTCTGAAACAATGTAATACATGAAAAAAAATACAGACTGTGTAATTAATCTGAACCAAGGCTAAAGTTTTACTAGACTCATGCCTGTCAAGTTATTCAAATACAAATGGCCACATTTAAATAAGAGATAAACCATGTACTTTTGGTCATCTCCAATTACTAGCTCTTTAATTTTCTCTGAGTTTGTAAACATCAGTCTTGTTTCATTCAATATTTTTAATAAGTTTAATTTCAGTTGATATTTTGTCGAATCTAAAAAAAAATTTTTAAGATTAAAAATAATGTTTGCACTGCATGAACTCATAGCCATTTGGGGGAAAGAGAACAAATAAACTGGACCAGAGTTGCAGTGAGTCTTTGCAAAAAGTACAAAGGAAGTACTATGGGTATAATGTGCTGGTCTTAAAAGATGGCCCCAAGTTCTTTGACATGCCTCACCTTTTGAATTTGGGCAGGACTGTGACTGCTTTGACCTACAGATGACAGAGGATCTATTTCAGAATTTCGGATGGCCTTTAGTTCAAACATTCAGTAACAATAATCCTTCACGATCCTTCAGATTGTCAGGTATTGGGCTAGAATTTTCTTTTGATAAGAGCAGACCCCGTATCACTTATTCTGCCTGGGAAAGTTGGGGAAGGCTTCAGAGCACACGTACCATTTGTCAATATTATGGAAAAACAGCCTGATCTATTTGATGTGCTCTCTGCACCACCAGTCAGGGCCAACACCCAAAAGCCTTCCATGTTTTGAAATGCACCTCCAAATCATTTCTCAGTTGCATATTACTCCATCTTCATTTTTGTCACCTGCCTGAACTTGGTAGAAATCCTGAGTCATTCTAGAGGTAATTTCCCAAGGCAGGCCAGTCAGTATTGTGACAGCAGATTATGGAAAAAGGAAAGCTGCCTTCTTTTGTCCCTAAAAGAATAAGAAGGAAGGTAAGAGGGAAAAAACATACAAGGATTCTATTGCCTTTTCATCTATCTTATCACTGTCCGTGTCAGCTCTGCAATGCAGAGGCATCATTTAGTCTTTGTGCCAGAAAAATAAATGGGGGCATTTTTGTTTTCTTTTTTGCTAACCTATTTTTTTTTTAATCACTTAGTTAGGCCCAGAGGCTGTGCAATGGGAGTACACAGGGTTTAGGAAAAATAAAACCAAGGAGTGAATCAGGACATTTTGTATGCTTGAAGCTTTTAGGAGGGCAAGTGCTAACTGAGGGCGTGCACCATCCTTATGATGACTGATTCATCATGAACAGCATGATTTCAGAAAGAAAAGGAAGAAGCCCCTACAGGCAGCTTACTGTCAGGTCTCCACAATAAAAATTTGAGATAGAGGACAATGAACCCTACATTCAGGCATTATTAATCTATTGTTCCTCCACCTAGATTTTCTATTACTCTGCTCATTATAAATCTATTTCACATGTCACTTTCCTTGCAAGTACCCCGAGTTGATTTTCCCCCCCAGTTTGTGCTCTCTCTCTGCCCCAAACCCTTACCTACTCTCTGCTCTGATGATTTCAGTTCCACAAGGTATCTGTTGCCAAATTATCACAACTAATTTCCTCCTTTCAACTGAAGGTCATCGTTTGTTTGAGAAGAGCAAAAAAAACTACAAGAAGCATATTGACATTGTGTAAATGAGAGCCAAACATCAAGGGGTGTGTAGTTAATGAACAAAGGATCATTGCTTAGCGTGTAACTGCAGCATTAAATTCCACTGTATGATTGTGAGAGAATGAGGGAAAAAACCAAAGGACATATTAGTATTATCATAAAAATGTTTTAACCGGGCTTCCCTGGTGGCGCAGTGGTTGGGAGTCCGCCTGCCGATGCAGGGGACACGGGTTCGTGCCCCGGTCCGGGAAGATCCCACATGCCGCGGAGCGGCTGGGCCCGTGAGCCATGGCCGCTGAGCCTGCGCGTCCGGAGGCTGTGCTCCGCAACGGGAGAGGCCACAGAAGTGAGAGGCCCGCGTACCGCAAAAAAAAAAAAAAAAAAAAAAAAAAGTTTTAGCCTTCTGGATTCCCTGAAAGGGTCTCAGAAAATGTCAGCATATTCTGAGAACTGTTGTCTTATATCCAAAGTTCCATTCTAGCTAATATTGATATTCTGATTTAATTTCTAAGGTCCTATTGACTGTTTTGAAGATTATGATTACTTTCAAAATACTAACAAAGAATGTGAGCTGAATACTCGGTAGAAAAATGCTGAATTCAAAATAAAGGGAAGAATAATAGAAAAGTGGTTTTTATTAGAAAGCCAATTGTAATAGAGAACTTAAACCTATGTATGCACCAAGTTAAGAAAACAGATACCTCTATTAAAACACTTGTCACATGAAAAAAAAAAAAAGGCTTCCGGTTAAACTCCCTGCAAAGGGGATATGCCAGAGGACAGCCCGCCAGGCCCGAGAATGCCCACCCCAGGCAGTGGGTTCTCTGGCCTTCTTCCTATGTACAGTCTGATTCTTTGGACTTAAATCCCTATTAAAGAGAAGAAAATGCATTTTGTTTCTCTTGTACACAGATACATAGGGAAGTACTTATAAAATATGTGCCCGTTTATACTATTCAGCACAACACCCTGTGTAATGAAATTGCCTCTGTTCTCCTGTGGGCCAGGAAACACAATGTAAGGAGGAAAGATCATTCTGAAACACATATTAGATATTAGGCCTATGATTCAAAGACTAGATAACTGTGCAAATAATAACTGCAGCTACAACAATATCTTATGATGTAGTCACTAAATAAAGCAAAATGATAAACACTTACTTAAGAGGAAAAGTACGACATGCAGCTACAACTATATCTTATGATGTAGTCACTAAATAAAGCAAAATGATAAACACTTAAGAGGAAAAGTACGACAAATAAATTGCTGGAATATATTTTTACCTTACATAAGTAAGTTTGTAGTTAGAGTCATACTTTTAAATTAGTTATGCTATGCTGGAGTAGTTACGTGTGTGTGTGCGCGTGTGCGTGTGCGTGTGTGTGTGTGTTCCATAAAGAGAACATAAAATATATTTTAATATTTTAAATTTCAGTGTCAACGTTTCATTGGAATGTAACTTCAGTGTTTGCCGATAGCTCGCTGATTTACGGTTGCAGAAAAAGAAACACGGGTAGACTAGCAATTAGTTACATAATTATCCGATGTGAAAGATTTGTAAAATACATAGGAATCTTACTTTTAATACAAACTTTATGTTATAATACTTCATTAAATTTGGCTTTCAGCTGTCAGTTATACATTATTACCATCACAATAGTGATTATTAACACATTTGGGGTTAGATGAGAAGTGAATCATTTGTCTATGTTTCATATTTTAGATAGCCTAAATTGTATGTTTAAGTATATGTTTAGATAGTCATTCAACTAAAATAAAAAAGGAATACTATCTCTACATATCCACCAGTAAAGATGCTAATAGACAAAAAATGTGTTAAGTGAATGTTTTGGAAAATAGGGACCATTTCAAAAAGGCTAACAGAACAATTTTGCTATATTATTTCAACGTTCATTTCATTTCTAGGGATAATTTTCCTTACCTATGAAAATTAAGGTTTAAATACCATGCCTGTATCTCTAAGGTGTTACTGTTAAAAGTTAATCACTTGCATAAATATTCTTTGTTTAAAAATTAGAGAAAGTCTGTTTACTAACTAACAAATACGATCCCTTTGTTAACAGTCTAACCTTTGGAATTATAGAAGTATAGGAAGTGTACAAATATAAGACATACCCTCTATCCTAAAAAAGTTTATCATTTCAGGAGGCAAACCTAACACACATGAGATGATCCAAGACAGCATAAAATTAGGACAAAGCTGTATTATATGACCTGCAAGAGCTGTGAAAGTTCACAGGCAAGGAGATCAAGGAAGCTAGAATCGCTGGGATGCTTTCATGGGGGAAGCTTTCCCATTCAACAATTCAGGATATTGAACGTTTTCAGCTAACCAGCTCTTGGTCACTGTGCACCTAAACTTCTACTATAAAACTGAAACTACATTTAGAAATGGAAGTAGAGGAAATTATTCTTTTTTAATTTTAGGAGATGTTCACTGACAAAAATTCATGCGATTTTCTATGAAAAAATTTTTTTTAATGTACAGCTCACAAAATACAGAAGAACCAGTAATAAATGAAATATTAAAATGAACAGTTTTTGGTAGCATAAAGAGCAAATAAAATAAGCTAAGTCTTACTTATTAGTTTTCCACTCACAAGTTTAGAAAGTAAATTATTCTGGAGAAAGGTTATCCCTGGAAGAATGAAAAGGAAACCCAAGTCAGAACAATGCACACTGGCTGAGGAGTAATAAAAGGTTCTCTCAACAGAATTCACAAATTTGATATGGGTCAGCAGTTCCATAATTTTACTCTGCAAATTTAATTGGAAGAAAATTTAGATAATAATTTATTATGTGGTTACTGGGAACAAACACTCAAAAATATTTTTAATTTACCAACAATAATAATGGAAATGCAAGCATCTGAGAACCTATAGGATGAGAGTAAATGGGAAACATATCAAAATGGGCTTTCTAGCCACCCTCAAGATTCAGAGGAGAGGTCTCACACTGGAGGAGAGACATTGGGATAAACAAGATAAATAAAGAGGAAAAGATCTAATGGATCTGTAGTGGTAGAGACAAGACAGATAAATTACAACAGCTAGAAAGGCAATAAGAGGAACTCACATGGGTGATTACCAACTGACCAGCAGTATTGAACATATAGTACATGCTTAATAAATAAATACTCCTTAGTTGATTTCTACATTGCAACATGAGGGAAGTTAATGCTACAGAGTACAGCGAATGTAAATACAAACTGGTCACAAACACAAAACAAGAAAATACTGGTTGTATCCCATTATAGAAAGAAAGTTAGATTTTAAAATACATGTTTGAAATATATGAATATTAATTATCATTTATAAATGTGAGCTGGAAGAAAAAATTTTTGAGTTAAATATATTGATATAATCAATCAGATACTATAAAATGTTCAGATTTTCTTCAATGCCTTTTCCAACGGGGATAAAAGAAAACACATTGTACAAAATGGTACATCAAATTGTACTTTCTTTGTCATTCCTCCACAATGATCTCAGGAATACCAGTTAAGTAAATTTAGCAGTAATGAGTAAATAAAAATCGGGTTAAAATTGGAAAAGATAAATCCAGTGAACTATTTATGACTTCAAAACTGTGAGACATCAAGAAATTTAGATAATTGAAGGAGGAAAATGTGTACATAAATTCAATACATTATTTAACTGATAGCACATGACACATGAATATTTTGCCTTAACTGAAACTAAATGTTTATTCCCCAAGAAAATCATGTCAAGGAAAAAGACAAAATTGCGTACACCTCTAAAAGAAATAGTAAACCTTCTCTGCATTATCAAAATGGGGTTTTTCCTTTGTTTAGCTTTTGCTTCCACAGGCTTATCAGACATGGCAGGAAATGTTTGGCTTCCAAGCATTAATTGTGGCTGATGACTGAGATGCACTGGAGCCATCACTGGGAGTGAATAGTTAATCTCACTGTTCTTATTAATTCATCCACAAGAAAGGACAGAAAAGCAAAATATCAAAGGAGTACTGGGAATGGCTTTAGTAATAGTGAGGACCCTTTAGGCAAAAGAGCCTCAGAAATGTACGTCAAAAGACCATTAGACTCTAACTTTATTAACTTACAACATAGAATGTGGCAATGCATACCAGGAGCGCTTCTTTGAACACAAAGCCACACAAGCACATTCTCAAGGAGCAGACAGGTGGTTCATTATCCATTACCCAACTGCTTTATCTCCAAGGAGAAAAAAAATAACAACCTCTCTGGCTTCCTGTGTTCACATTAAAATAAAGCATACATAGACATCAAACGTACTATGTTTCCTAGAAAACCATGGATATGTATTTCTTTTATATCTAAAATGTAACCATATATAAGTACTACAAAACATATTTTAAAAGGGAATTTTAACTAGTTGTATTTATATAGAGTCACAATAGCAATGCAATTCATATTTTTTGTTCTATCAATACACCTTTGAGTACAATTTTCAAAAAATATACCAAATTGAGTACATTTTGCATAAATTCAACATATTATGTTATCGTAAATAATGCAGCAAAAGTCATATTGACTCTAGGGAAAAGGCCTAAGACTCATAAAGTATTAATTTTTTTTTTTTTTCCGACATGTCTCTACCACGCCAGATGTCTACCCTGGCCTGGGAGGACTCCCTAATTCTTCAATGTGTCTTACTATAATTCTGGATATCTCCCTAGTTCCCTAAAGTTTCTACTCTATGTTGTTTGTTTCACCTACACCCCACGTATGTCTAGACTGACTGAGGTTGTCACCCTAATTCCCCAGGTGTGTTTGATCACAGACATCTTCCCAATTTCCCAGGTGTGTTTGACCATGGACATTTTCCTAATTCCCCAGGTGTTTGTACACTGACTAGTGATTTCTCCCTAACTTCCCAGCTTTGCCTACTATCACCTAGGGTGTCTCTCTAATCCCCAGGAGTTTCTAAACTATCGTTGGATGTTGCCCTAATTTTGCAGGTTGTAAACACTAACCAAAAAAGTCTTTCTAAATCCCTGGGTGTGTCTACACTGACCTCGGTTGAATCTATAATTCCCCAGTTCAATCAATGTCTTTGGATGTCCGCTCAATTCTCTAGGAGTGTCTTTTCTGATTTGGGATGCCTCTTGAATTAATCAATGTTTTTATCCTAATCTTGAATATCTCCCTATTTCCCCATGGTTGTCTATATTAAACTGAGATGGTTCCCTCATTTTCCAAGTTTTTTCCAACCCTAACCTTGCATGCATGCATAATTCCCCTGATGTGTCTACACTGAACTGGGATGGCTAACAAATCCCCCAGGAATTTCTACACTGACCTGGTATGCATGTAAAAGTTCATTTAATTTGCTTTATTTTAGGAAATTTGATTTAAGTCAGAAGAAAAATCATTGGAAACATCAGAAAAATCATAGATTACAATCTTCATAAAATACTGATAAATTTTCTTTACGAAAGAAATTATTTGAATAAAAAATCTTACTTTGGAAGAACGATTGAGTTTATAGAATACAACAAAACTTGAGGATATCAAAATAAATGTCTATATATGGGTGTACTAAAAAGATAATGCATAGTAGGCATAATGTATACTTGGCTAAAAGGAGTCACTTGTTCTAATTATTCAAGAAAAAGTTAACATTTTTACCGTCAAAACATGGTAATGTTAACGTTGCTATATCTCAAAATTTTCTAATAACAAGAACAGAGATGTCAGATACAAAGTAGAACTACGTACTTGTATTGATAACGATGCTGTTGCCCTAATAAATTAATTCTGCTGATACTGATACCCTGACATCATGCAAATAATTGTTCATTCCTTTAAAAGAACAGTATAGAAAGTTGCACTTTAATATTTTTTCAAATAATTCACTTGGTTTTTTAAGAAAAGGAATATCCTCAGGGAAATTTTCAAATAAGGATTAAACACAGAGACAGATTGCCTCAAAACAGAGATCATCAACTGTACTTGCAAATGAGGTATCAACGCAGAGCATTTGTTAACATTTCCATTTTAATTACTAGTTAAATTGTACTTATTTTTAATTGTGAAAATCAACACTCTGAAAGTTATTTTTAAAGGTTGCACTCCACAATCGTTATTGTTACTGTGTAACTAAAACCTCACGTACATAAATGACACCTAGGATTTAGGTTTTATGTCTTTTCTTCTCATTTTGAGGCTACAGGAACTTGAAGTAATCCAAAAATTAAATCATCTACCTTTTCGATATTTCAATACTGACAATTATAGACCAGACACAGGGAATTGAGTCAATTATTTGGATATTATGAAATATTTTCCCATTTCTTATCACACAGGGGAAATTATAGCTATTTAGGACAATTTAAATTATTTATTCAGAAATTCAGTGTCATGTATATAATATTATATGTGTATTTGCTGGGATTTCGGGACACTTGTTTAAGAATACCTAAACATCTTCCATTATGAGTATAGCATCTAAAAATATATCTTACTGATATTTTAATTTCCTTCTAATTAAAAATGTAAATGATATTCCAGGCAAATTTTTTCATCTAGAATTTTATTTTTAACCTACATCCTAACTTTTTGACCCTCAGCAATTGATAAATTACTGTAACATTTGTCAGGGAGTGGGGATTATGTAAAATATGTAATATATATTTATATTTTATGCAGTACTTAAAATATGCACATGAAATATTTTACACATATAACCCTGATTTGTTTTGAGGTTTTGATTCTAAAGTACAGAGATGACTGCTACTTTAAGATGTTGAATATATGTTGTTAAAAACACAGCTATCAGATAATTAAACATTCAAGTACATAAGATATACCTTACAGTTTGAGAGAAAGCTATATATTATTTTCCTAACACAGAAATCTATCAGCAGTGATATTTGCCAAATGATTGAATATAGTGACCTTAAAAAGAAACGAGTATTAAGAAATGTATTTCACTCTTAAAATTGTATCGATGAAATTCATGTATCCATAGTTGAAGAGAGAAATCTACTAATTCATATATATATATATATATATATGTATATACACATGCACACAATCAAAACATGCATTTTGTCATAGTAAATGGACTTTTTAATGATCCATTCAGCAAGGAAAAATTGTTTCCCAGCAGGAATTCCACAGATTTCAAAACTGTCTGAATGCACAATAATGAAATTACTTGAGCTCAGGTATTGCCTTTTTTATTATTTTTAGCGTCTGCCATTCTTCCATGAAAGCACATTCATTCATTCTGTCACCCAGTTAGCATCATAGCAAGTTATGACAAACCAAATAGCATGGGTAAGGAATCAAACATAACATATTTTGTCCAGAGAAATAATCTTATCTGTTTGCCTTCTTTTTCAGATACATCTCAGCCATCTTATAAACTCAGTCTCTCAAAATCAGACTAAAGTCCAGTCACATTGCCATGCGTCATACAGAATAAAATCTGCATTCTATAGAAAAGTCAGTGATCTGAATATTTGATTATGCTAATAGAAATGCCTTTCTAAATTGGGGGATTTTCAAAACTTATTCTTATATTGTGAAAATACTCCTAAATGTTCAATTTAATTCTTCTTGTATTTTACTTGTTATTTTTAAACTAGATAAGTGCTTTGCAATAGAGCAGACTCACCTGCTTTAGTAAATGTGACTGGGATTGTGTTTTTGTTAACTTTAAGCTATTACCATGACAATTGTTTTTCATTAATTCATAATTAACAGATAGCCTCATCAAACGAATTTATGAAACATTACTGTGATTTGGGTTGAGAAGATTTTTACCAGTGCACGTTATCATTTATAACAAAAGACTACCATTAACATCTCTACCTTGGAAAGCTTACATCTGTTTATTCAGGTTGACTACAGGCTCAAATTTATCACTGGAAAATATATTCAAATGTCTAAAAAAAAAGTCCTTTAACCTCGTATTTATAATTATGTAAATCATCTTTGACTAACAGGAGTTGACATGTAATGTTTTTAATATAGGGCTTCCAGACTACTTAGTCACAAAATTTCAGAAATTTAGAATAAAATCACATTAGGAGTTTAACCTGCCTCAAGAGAGCACTTCAGTTTGTGTACACAGTTGCCATGAGTCACTGTAAGTATTTTTCAGTCAACAAACATTTATTGACTGGTGTTTATGCGCCACTCATTGTGCTACAATGCTAAGTACATGGGGATTAAGTACATTCAAGACCTCAAAGAGCTAGAGTTACAATCCAGCAGGAAACAGAGCCAAGAAAATCAGTAACACTTGAATACCATTACACAGGAATACCACAGATGCAATAGAAGTAAAGAGAAAGAATGTATAACCCAAACTGAACGGAGTCAGGAAGGGCTCTTCTGATGGCTAGGATGAAGTACACTAGCCCAAGAAGATGAAAGTGGTTTTCTGTTGCTGTTGTTGTTTGTTTGTTTGTTATAAAGTAACAGCAAAGGCATTTACAGAAAGACAACAATATGATGTAAGTTCAATACAGCTGGAGCAGAATTTGGTGATTACTTTGACCAAAAAAACTGATGTTTATTTTAATGGCTTAATAGTTCATATATGTTCTTCTATATTCTTCATTTCTACCCATAGAAACTCTTTTGAAATGTGTAAAATTTTTTTAAAATCTCTAACAATTCCACCATACAAAAATAATTGATATTACTCTTTCTGTGTATTTCTTTTCATTGTTTTTTCAGTAGAGCTACATTTTTTTTATTAAATTGGAGTCACTGAGTATATGTAGTTTTATACTTGTTTTTCTCTTAACATTGTGAATATTTTCCCATGTCGCTAAATGTTTTAAATTCTTTTTTAAAATAATATTTTTAGTGACCATAAATACAGCTTCATCAAAATGTACCAAAATATACTTATTCAAGCCCCTAGTTTTTTTCTTTGTTAGTTTGTTGTTGTTTTTTAACATCTTTATTGGAGTATAATTGCTTTACAATGGTGTGTTAGTTTCTGTTTTATAACAAAGTGAATCAGTTATACATATACATATGTTCCCATATCTCCTCCCTCTTGTGTCTCCCTCCCTCCCACCCTACCTATCCCACCCCTCTAGGTGGTCACAAAGCACCGAGCTGATCTCCCTGTGCTATGCGGCTGCTTCCCAATAGCTATCTATTTTACTTTTGATAGTGTATATAAGCCCCTAGTTTTTTGCACTTAGGTATTTGCTATGGACTAAACTGTGTCCACCCAAAATGTATATGTTGAAGTCCTAACCCCCAATGTCATGGTATTTGGAGGTGGGGCCTTTGGGAGGTAATTAGGCTTAGATGAAATCTTGAGGATGGGACCCCCATGAAAGGACTAGTCTCCATATAAGAAGAGAGATCAGCCATGTGAGGACACAGCAAGAAGACAGCCTTCTGCAAACCAGGGAAAGGGCCCTCACCAGGAACCAAATTGGCCAGCACCTTGATCTTAGACTTCCCAGACTCCAGAGATGTGAAAAACAAATGTGTGTTGTTTAAGCCACGCGGTCTCTGGTATTTTATTATAGCAGCCCAAACTGACTAAGACAGCACTTATTTTAAAAAATAATAATAAAATTAATTTTATTAATTAAATTTTTAAAAACTAACATTAAATGTTAAAAAACTAGAAAAAATATCAATATACACCTATATGTGATATTATCCCTGATTATTTCTTTAGGATAGATTTTTAGAAGTGAGATGACTGGAGAAGGGTACATAAACATTTTTAGGGATCTTGATGTGAATTTCCAAACTGTTAACCAGAAAGAATGCATTCCAACCAACAGTATATGAGAAATTTTATCTTCTAAGCATCTCTTATCATATTTCTCATCTTTTAATTATTTGGATATTTTTATCTTGGTCTAACTTTTATTGTGAATATGCAAACTAAATTTGACGGTCCTCTGTCACATTATGTGTACTACTAATTATTATTAAGCCACTATGACAATATATACTCATGGTTAACAAAGTTAAAATTTTATAAACCTGAGATTTTAAACTTCATTTTTCTCAAATGAGAATATTATTAAAAGTATAGCTTTCCTCAGCAGTTGAGGTTTTTGAACACTCCTTATCCGTGACTATCCACAGGCTCTCTAAATAAAGGCATATGATGAAGGAATGGGGATGCAGTTATGGAGTATCAAATTCACCTTCTCTCCTGACCTTCTCGTCCACAGTGTTTTTAATTATGTTACATATTGAGACTATATAATGTGAAACTTCCCTTAGAATTCACAATATTTCTGTACATTTTTGTCATGCTCCAACATAACCTAAAATGGGACAAGTTCTTTTATTTGAGCATATTCTTTTTAAGACCAAAAGAACTTTGAATAAAATCCCAAACCTCAGGGTTAATCCCCTTAACCAACCACTAGCCAATAGTATTTCCAACTAAGATTACAAATTTTTATAAGATGCAGAGACGGTATCAACAATGTTTGATGCCAAAATTAAGTTAGTGCCAACATTCGCTTTTGCTAAGAAAAGCATGAACTGTGCATCTGTTTCCTATAGACAGAACAATTCTAGTTCACTCAGAAGAAGCTCCTGAGTGGGACTCCATGTAGTTCTAGATTAATGTAGATCTCTGGATTAATACTTAAAGGTCCTACAAAACATATATACATATAATTGAAGATTCTGTAAAGCATATATACAATCATTTGTAACCTTTTATTCTTGAGGATAACTAAGTCAGCTTCTGCAAGAGATACACTTCAAATTCTCTATGGCTTAAAACAATACAGGTGTATTTCTTGTCCACCTGAACTTCAACAACCTGAAATCCAAAACTGCTGTCTGCAACACAGGCCTCCAACATCAGAAGACAGAGTGCTCAGGAGAGACACACCAGCTCTTATCTACCTTGGTTCCTCATGACCTGCCATCTCTGCTCCTAGTTTGTTAGCTGGAACAGCATGGACGGCTAGGGAACAGAGAGGGGCAGAGGGAGGGTGGATGTTACTACTTGTCTTTGCCCTGTATCTTAACTAAAGGACACTACACAGCTGTAATACATGAAAGAGTTAACAGAGGTCAGATGTCTACTATAAAATGTTCATTGAGCGAGTTTTCAACCTTATTTTAGAACCTATCGGAAAACATAAGAAGTTGAAGACATAATCTCTACCCACAAAAATTCTGAAGTTTATGATATGGTTAAGCAGCTGATGAAAAATGTATGAATAGTTTAAGGGCTATTTTTTGCACCACAGAAACTGAAAACTTTAATATGAAAGGGGGAGATCCAGGAATAATTAGTGTAGGCTTCATAACGAAGGTAGGGTATAAGTTTGTCCCCAGAGGACAGAATAGTGGGATTTACAAAGGAGGAAGGAAAAAGAAAGAGCAATGGAGGCAAGATGATGGGCTCCAGGGAAGGCAAAGGTGAGAATGAGTGTGACAGCCTCAGAGACCCTTAAGGAAACGGGCCTAATTAGACTAGTGAGCACATTTTGAGAAACAGTAGGGGATAAAATTCAACAGACAGAGCAGAGACTCATGTAAACCACACAGAGGAACTTAGAATTGATACAGTAGAAAATTGGGAGACATTTAAAGTTCCTGAGTAAAAGACTCAGATCTATTTGGTTAAGAATTACACTTCAGGAGGACCTTCAAGATGGCGGAGGAGTAAGACATGGAGATCACCTTCCTCCCCACAGATACATCAGAAATACATCTACACGTGGAACAACTCCTACAGAAGACCTACTGAACGCTGGCAGAAGACCTCAGACCTCCCAAAAGGCAAGAAACTCCCCACGTACCTGGATAGGGCAAAAGAAAAAACGGAGACAAAAGAATAGGGAAGGGACCTGCACCTCGGGGAGGAAGCTGTGAAGGAGGAAAAGTTTCCACACACTAGGAAGCCCCTTCACTGGCGGGGATGAGGGGTGGTGGGGGGGAAGTTTCGGAGCCACGGAGGAGAGCGCAGCCACAGGGGTGTGGAGGGCAAAGCGGAGAGATTCCCGCACAGAGGATCGGTGCCGACCAGCACTCACCAGCCCGAGAGGCTTGTCTGCTCACCTGCTGGGGCGGGCGGGGGCTGGGAGCTGAGGCTCGGGCTTTGCAGGGCAGATCCCAGGGAGAGGACTGGGGTTGGCGGCGTGAACACAGCCTGAGGGAGCTAGTGCACCACAGCTAGCCAGGAGGCAGTCTGGGGAAAAATCTGGACCTGCCTAAGAGGCAAGAGACCACTGTTTCAGGGTGCACGAGGAGAGCGGATTCAGAGCACCACCTAAACGAGCTCCAGAGACGGGTGCGAGCTGCAGCTATCAGCGCGAACCCCAGGGATGGGCATGAAACACTAACACTGCTGCTGCAGCCACCAAGAAGCCTGTGTGCAAGCACAGGTCACTATCCACACCTCCCCTCCCAGGAGCCTGTGCAGCCCGCCTCTGCCAGGGTCCCGTGATCCAGGGACAACTTCCCCGGGAGAACACACGGCGCGCCTCAGGCTGGTGCAACATCATGCCACAGGCTCACCGCACATTCTGTATCCCTCCCTCCCCCCAGCCTGAGTGAGCCAGAGCCCCCTAATCAGCCACTCCTTTAACCCCGTGCTGTCTGAGCAAAGAACAGACGCCCTCAGGTGACCTACATGCAGAGGCGGGACCAGATCCAAAGCTGAACCCCAGGAGCTGTGAGAACAAAGACGAGAAGGGAAATCTCTCCCAGCAGCCTCAGGAGCAGTGGATTAAATCTCCACAATCAACTTGATGTACCTGCATCTGTGGAATACGTGAATAGACAATGAATCACCCCAAAATTGAGGTGGTAGACTTTGGAAGCAACTGTAGACCTGGGGTTTGCTGCATGTGACAGACTAGTTTCTGATTTTTATGTTTATTTTACTATAGTTTTTAGTGCTTGTTATCATTGAAGGATTTGTTTATTGGTTTGCTTGCTGTTTTTTTTAATTAAAATTTTTTTTATTTTAATAGTATTTTTTTGTTTTTTATTTTAATGACTTTATTCTATTTTATTTTATTATTATTTTCTTTATTCCTTTCTTTCTTTTCCTCCCTTTTCTTCTGAGCCATATGGCTTACATGGTCTTGGTGCTCCTGCCAGGTGTGAGGCCTGAGCTTCTGAGGTGGGAGAGCCGAGTTCAGGACATGGGGCCAACAGAGACCTCCCGGCCCCATGTAATATCAATAGGCAATTGCTCCCCCAGAGATCTCTGTCTCAACACTAAGATCCAGCTCCACTCAACGACCAGCAAGCTCCAGTACTGAATGCCCCATGCCAAACAACTAGCAAGACAGGAACACAAAACAACTCATTAGCACAGAGGCTGCCTAAAATCATACTAAGTTCACAGACACCCAAAAACACACCACCGGACACGGTCCTGCCCACCAGAAAGACAAGATCCAGCATCTTCCATCAGAACACAGGCACCAGTCCCCTCCACCAGGAAGCCTACACAAGCCACTGAACCAACCTTACCACTGGGGGCAGACCCCCAAAACAACGGGAACTACGAACCTGCAGCCTGCGAAAAGGAGACCCCAAACACAGCAAGTTAAGCAAAATGAGAAGACAGAGAAACATGCAGCAGATGAAGGAGCAAGATAAAAACCCACGAGACCAAACAAATGAAGAGGAAATAGGCAGTGTACCTGAAAAAGGATTCAAAGTAAAGATAGTAAAGATGATCCAAAATCTTGGAAACAGAATGGAGAAAATACAAGAAATGTTTAACAAGGACCTAAAATACCTAAAGATCAAACAAACAATAATAAACAACACATTAAATGAAATTAAAAATACTCTAGAAGGAATCAATAGCAGAATAACTGAGGCAGAAGAATGGATAAGTGATCTGGAAAATAAAATAGTGGAAATAACTACCACAGAGCAGAATAAATAAAAAACGAATGAAAAGAATTGAAGGACAGTCTCAGAGACATCTGGGACAACATTAAATGCACCAACATTCAAATTACAAGGGTCCCAGAAGAAGAAGAGAAAAAGAAAGGGACTGAGAAAATGTTTGAAGAGATTATAGTTGAAAGCTTCCCTAACATGGGAAAGGAAATAGTCAATCAAGTCCAGGAAGTGCAGAGAGTCCCATACAGGATCTAAGGAAAAACATGCCAAGACACAAATTAATCAAACTATCAAAACTTAAATACAAAGAAAAAATATTAAAAGCAGCAAGCGAAAAGCAGCAAATAACATACAAGGGAATCCCCATAAGATTAACAGCTGATCTTTCAGGAGAAACTCTGCAAGCCAGAAGGGAGTGGCAGAACATATTTAAAGTAATGAAAAGGAAAAACCTACAACCAAGAGTACTCTACCCAGCAAGGATCTCATTCAGATTCGACAGAGAAATTAAAACCTTTACAGACAAGCAAATTTAAGAGACTTCAGCACCACCAAACCAGCTTTACAACAAAACGTAAAGGAACTTCTCTAGGCAGGAAACACAAGAGAAGGAAAAGACCTGCCATAACAAACCCAAAACAATTAAGAAAATGGTAATAGGAACATACATATCGATAATTACCTTAAATGTAAATGGATTAAATGCTCCAACCAAAAGACATAGACTGGCTGAATGGATACAAAAACAAGACCCATATACGTGGTGTCTACAAGAGACCCACTTCAGACCTAGGGACACATACAGACTGAAAGTGAGGAGATGGAAAAAGATATTCCATGCAAATGGAAATCAAAAGAAAGTAGCAATTCTCATATCAGACAAAATAGACTTTAAAATAAAGACTATTACAAGAGACAAACAATGACACGACATGATGATCAAGGGATCAATCCAAGAAGTAGATAAAACAATTGTAAATATTTATGCACCCAACATAGGAGCACCTCAATACATAAGGCAAATGCTAACAGCCATAAAAGGGGAAATTGACAGTAACATAATCATAGTAGGGGACTCTAACACCCCACGTTCACCAATGGACAGATGATCCAAAATGAAAATAAATAAGGAAACACACGCTTTAAATGACACATTAAACAAGATGGACTTAATTGATATTTATAGGAGAGTCCATCACAAAACAACAGAATAAACTTTCTCCTCAAGTGCTCATGGAACATTCTCCAGGATAGAACGTGTCTTCTGGCATAACTCAAGCCTTGGTAAATTTAAGAAATGAAATTATATCAAGTATCTTTTCTGACCACAATGCTCTGAGACTAGATACCACATACAGGAAAAAAAACTGTAAAAAATACAAACACACAGAGGCCAAACAATACACTAATAAATAACCAAGAGATCACTGAAGAAATCGAAGAGGAAATCAAAAAATGCCTAGAAACAAATGACAATGAAAACAGGAGGACCCAAAACCTATGAGATACAGCAAAAGCAGTTCTAAGAGGGAAGTTTATAGCAGTACAATCCTACTTCAAGTAACAAGAAACATCTCACATAAACAACCTAACCTTACACCTAAAGCAATTAGAGAAAGAAGAAAAAAAAAACCCTAAGTTAGCAGAAGGAAAAAATCATAAAGATCAGATCAGAAATAAATGAAAAAGAAATGAAGGAAACGATAGCAAAGATCAATAAAACTAAAAGCTGGTTCTTTGAGAAGATAAACAAAATTGATAAACCATTAGCTAGATTCATCAAGAAAAAAAGGGAGAAGACTCAAATCAATAGAATTAGAAATGAAAAAGGAGAAGTAACAACTGACACTGCAGAAATACAAAGGATCATGAGAGATTACTACAAGCAACTATATGCCAATAAAATTGACAACCTGGAAGAAATGGACAAATTCTTAGAAAAGCACAACCTTCTGAGACTGAACCAGGAAGAAATAGAAAATATAAACAGACCAATCACAAGCACTGAAATTGAAATTGTGATTAAAATTCTTCCAACAAACAAAAGCCCAGGACCAGATGGCTTCACAGGCATATTCTATCAAACATTAAGAGAAGAGCTAACGCCTATCCTTCTCAAACTCTTCCAAAATATAGCAGAGGGAGGAACACTCCCAAACTCTTTCTTCAAGGTCACCATCACCCTGATATCAAAACCAGACAGATGTCACAAAGAAAGAAAACTACAGGCCAATATCACTGATGAACATAGATGCAAAAATCCTCAACAAAATACTAGCAAACAGAATCCAACAGCACATTAAAAGGATCATTCACCATGATCAAGTGGGGTTTACCCCAGGAATGCAAGGATTCTTCAATATATGCAAATAAATCAATGTGATACACCATATTAACAAATTGAAGGATAAAAACCATATGATCAACTCAATAGATGCAGAAAAAGCTTTTGACAAAATTCAACACCCATTTATGATAAAAACTCTCCAGAAAGTAGGCATAGAGGGAACTTTCCTCAACATAATAAAGGCCATATATGACAAACCCACAGCCAACATCATCCTCAAGGGTGAAAAACTGAAACCATTTCCACTAAGATCAGCAACAAGGTTGCCCACTCTCACCACTCTTATTCAACATAGTTTTGGAAGTTTTACACACAGCAATCAGAGAAAAAAAGAAATAAAAGGAACCCAAATTGGAAAAGAAGAAGTAAAACTGTCACTTTTTGCAGATGACATGATGCTATACATAGAGAATCCTAAAGATGCCACCAGAAAACTACTAGAGCTAATCAATGAATTTGGTAAAGTAGCAGGATACAAAATTAATGCACAGAAATCTCTTGCATTCCTATAAACTAATGATGAACAATCTGAAAGGGAAATTAAGGAAACACTCCCATTTACCATTGCAACAAAATAATAAAATACCTAGGAATAAACCTACCTAAGGAGACAAAAGACCTGTATGCAGAAAACTATAAGACACTGATGAAAGAAATTTAAGATGATGCAAACAGATGGGAAGATATACCATGTTCTTGGATTGGAAGAATCAACACTGTGAAAATGACTCTACTACCCAAAGCAATCTACAGATTCAGCAATCCCTATCAAACTACCAATGGCATTTTTCACAGAACCAGAACAAAAATTTTCACAATTTGTATGGAAACACAAAGGACCCCGAATAGCCAAAGCAATCTTGAGAAAGAAAAACAGAGCTGGAAGAATCAGGCTCCCAGACTTCAGACTATACTACAAAGTGACAGTAATCAAGACAGTATGGTACTGGCACAAAAACAGAAAGATAGATCAATGGAACAGGATAGAAAGCCCAGAGATAAGCCCACACACATATGGTCACCTTATCTTTGATAAAGGAGGCAAGAATACACAATGGAGAAAAGACAGCCTCTTCAATAAGTGGTGCTGGGAACACTGGACAGCTACATGTAAAAGAATGCAATTAGAACACTCCCTAACACCATACACAAAAATAAACTCAAAATGGATTAAGGACCTAAACGTAAGGCCAGACACTATCAAACTCTTAGAGGAAAACATAGGCAGACACTCTATGACGTAAATCACAGCAAGATCCTTTTTGACCCACCTCCTAGAGAAATGGAAATAAAAACAAAAATAAACAAATGGGACCCAATGAAACTTAAAAGCTTTTGCACAGCAAAGGAAACCATAAACAAGACCAAAAGACAACCCTCAGAATGGGAGAAAATATTTGCAAACGAAGCAACTGACAAAGGATTAATCTCCAAAATATACAAGCAGCTCATGCAGCTCAATATCAAAGAAACAAACAAACAATCCAAAAATGGGAAGAAGACCTAAAGAGACATTTCTCCAAAGAAGATATACAGATTGCCAACAAACACATGAAAGGATGCTCAACATCATTAATCATTAGAGAAATGCAAATCAAAACTACAATGAGGTATCACTTCACACCGGTCAGAATGGTCATCATCAAAAACTCTACAAACAATAAATGCTGGAGAGGGTGTGGAGAAAAGGGAACCCTCTTGCACTGCTGGTGGGAATGTATACTGATATAGCCACTATGGAGAACAGTATGGAACTAAAAATAGAACTACCATATGACCCAGCAATCCCACTACTGGGCATGTACCCTGAGAAAACCATAATTCAAAAAGTGTCATGTACCACAGTGTTCACTGTAGCACTATTTACAATAGCCAGGACATGGAAGCAACCTAAGTGTCCATCGACAGATGAATGTATAAAGAAGATGTGGCACATATATACAATAGAATATTACTCAACCATAAAAAGAAATGAAATTGAGTTATTTGTAGTGAGGTGGATGGACCTAGAGTCTGTCATACAGAATGAAATAAGTCTGAAAGAGAAAAACAAATACCATATGCTAACACATATGAATCTAAAAATAAAACAAACAAACAAACAAAAAAAACAGGTTCTGATGAACCTAGGGGCAGGACAGCAATAAAGATGCAGACCTACTAGAGAATGGACTTGAGGACACAGTGTGGGGGAAGGGTAAGCTGGGACGAAGTGAGAGAGTGGCATGGACTTATATACACTACCAAATGTAAAACAGATAGCTAGTGGGAAGCAGCCGCACGGCACAGGGAGATCAGCTCGGTGCTTTGTGACCACCTAGAGGGGTGCGATAGGGAGGGTGGGAGGGAGACGCAAGAGGGAGGAGATATGGGGACATATGTATACGTATAGCTGATTCACTTTGTTATAAAGCAGAAACTAACACACCATTGTAAAGCAATTATACTCTAATAAAGGTGTTAAAAAGAAATAAAAAAGAATTATACTTCACCTATTCCCACGAGGACATGAAGTAGCTTACAAAGTTAGGCATCAAGGAATAAAACCGAGCAGAGTCTGCTTGATGAATTTAATGGACTTAATGGATTTAATGAAACAGAAGGAAGAGATGCCGGGCTACACAGCACTTGGAACAACATCTGGGCAGTGATTGCTCAACTGTGTATGAGTTTAGCTCTTAATTTTCTTACTTAAAATAAAAAGAAAAAAGATGGGGTTATATATTTTTCACCATGGGCCAAAAGCAATTAACCTTCACCAATATGTGTCATGATACCAGCAGTGTTTGAGAAAGGCCTGATTGGTAATTGTCTCCAGAGTGAGTTGGAGTGACTCACAGAAGTTAGAGGGAGCAAAGCCATCATCACTAGGGCCCTGCACCATTCTTGGCAACCAACACCCAAAGGACCAAAGTTATTTTATGGCGGTGGCAGTGATCCAGCTGTAGGAGAAACTGCCTGGTATGAGTTTATCATTGGAGTCCCTAAATATTCTGAGAAGTAAGTGCTCCTAAAGGAAGGTGTGGCATTCTAGAGTTTTCACAAATTAAAGAAGACATCACTGAAACTGAAACCAGGAACCATGCACTGAGCTTCATACTGACGCTTCCACAAATGCAATTAGAGTCCTTTTTCCTTCAACTCATCCCTTTTATCTCTGCCAAGGGGCATAACATTGATGTTGTTAAAGCTTTACACATGCTAGCGTCGATTATTTAGACAAGATAAGGAGATGGATTATGTGAATAATTTAACTTACCATGACTAATGGTATTGCTTTCGGAACACCCAAACTTCATTCAGAAAAATCACACAATCTTAAGGCTGTTAAGAATCCTTTGGCGATCGTTCACGACGCCTCCTCCTTTTCATGTAACGCCACATCTAAATTATTATAATGGCTACAATTTTAAAATCTTTTGGAACAGAAGATGGCATACTCTCTAATTGACTGTAGCCGTAGACATTATAAAATATATCCAGTTTACAGATTGCTGTTTTTATGGAGAAGGATGACTAAAGGTAGACTCTCTGTAATATAGAATAAAGGAACCAATGCAAAAAAAGAAAAAAGTTTAAAAATGCAATTATGTTTGTTTTAAAACAAATTAAGTAAGATAAGATAGTAAATTCCCTAACACTGTTCCTTGGTTGCTATGTTCCTTTTTCAAATAACGAAAACATTGTGATACATCTTCTTGTGTGACCACTTAGAAAAGACTGTTTTATAAAAGCATGTGGTTAAGAAATATACATGATTTTAACAAGAGGTAACGACAACCGATTTCATCTCATTTATCACTATCTTCTGTGTACTACAGAAAAAAACAAATTTTAAAATCTATTCAAGAAAATATGAACAACTAAATAATTACAAAGAAATAGCACCACAGTGCACTTTCAGCTGCTTCCACCAGTTGTTATGAGTTCTGAGTAATAATTCAATTAACATTGTTCACGCACAGATATTTGTTGATTCTCTCATCATAATATAGATGATACAGTTTTGCTCCCTGGGTTAACGTGTGACAATCCTCCAAGTTGCTGGGTTCTATACTGTGGATCTCAAAACTTATTGGAGACATTATGATATGTTTGGGGCTCTTTTGAAACAAAAGGTACCAATCTGTTCATTCTACATTCATAGGCTGTGCTACAGCATCAGTGCAGAAGGTTTTACAAGCCTGACAACTGTATGAAATGCCACTCTACAATGAAAAAAAAAAAAAAAGGCTGAATTCAAAGAAATATGAACATTATAACTAAAAGCCACGTTTCCTTTCAATCAAATAATAAGATCTAACAATCTTTTGAGACTCTCCAAACAATGGACTAATTCTTTGATTCTGTCAGATTAAATTAAAAATAAGTTACAAAGTAAGATTTTTTTTTTACTTTCATTTTTTATGCTTTTTCTTTGTTAGCTTGTATCCTTTGCTCATCAGTTTTGCTCATTTCTTTGAAATGGAGACAACCAATGGAAAATGCACTAGAAAAGGTCACTGAAATAAATGCATAAATGCACAATTTTGAAAACATTGTTACAGAAGCACTATAGTATATTCACAAATATGTAGCTTGACATCTTTAAAAACATACTGTCAAATTGACCTATCTGGGTCAAACTGAGACATTATTGACAATCAAGTTAATAAGCATTTAGACATTTTTAAACCTTCTATTGTTCCTTTGATAATTTACGACTGCTTCTTTGTAAGCATCATGATCTATAATTCTCTAAAAGTATGAGGCCACATTCATTACCAAGAGGATTGTACTGACTTGTCTATGACTTACAAATGGCAAAAATGTATCACTTTTGATTTCTAAAAACTCCAGGGGTCTTGGATATTGATGCAGAACAAAGTAAGTTCATAACTAGCTTCAAGGTGTCAGAATTTCTAACATCACTCTAGCATCTCAGTGCTGTCCAAATAGCATAAGAAATCACTAAATTCTAATCTTATCAAACGACAGTTTTGTGGGGACTCAAGTTCAGCTCTCAAAAGTTTAAACCAAGAAGTTCCCTTTCCGTGAAAGACAATTTGCCAACACCCATAAAACACCAATTCTCCTCTCCAACCACTCAGAAATGAATTTACTTGTAAAAATAAGTTTTCACTTGTGTATTCGCTGTAAGAGAGCACCTATGGATTTATACTCACAACAAATATATATAAAACACTAATTATGCCTGATATTATATGCAAATGCATATATATATACTATTGGTCATATTTAGATTTTAAGTCCTTAATAGGTGGATACCCTACACTCTACACACTGTATTTAATGTGTGACATGTAAAAACAGGTAAGTCTCAGAGATGGCTAAGAACAAATGACCTCTGATAATAAATACAGCAGATCTACTGTCACAGTTTTGTGTTTCACCAGGCGCCCATATTGATTCTACTTCCACGTTGTAGAAGATAAAGCTGGCGTCATGTACGTACACATTTTTAAAACTTACAAGTATTACAACCCCACAGAAATAATGCAACCTGTCAATATTTTTTTCTAAGAATAGGGCCCCACTATATTTTATATTTTAATAAAACAGATATTTTTCAACTAATGTCTTCTCTCTGCCAGCCCTTATCGTCACAATGTGTCTAATAAAAACTGGCATTTAGGTGCAGATTGTACATTATGCAGAAGATACCAGATGAGTGCATCAGCTGTCTTACAATTCCAAGGGTAAATTTACTGATAAAACTGTACCACGTGAACTAACCTGACTCCCATCAATAACAGCAGATTCTATGAGTTTTCTGACGAGCTAACCTGTTACTCCTTAAGGCTCAATCGAACACATGATTGTTGTAACATTAAAACAATGGGCCTTGGTTAAAAGGCTCAGAAATTTTCTTGTCCACAAACTTAGAAAAGGCTTGTTTTAAATTGAGTGTTTCAACCTCACACACATTTTTCTTAAAACCTCTTCTTTAATAATGTTTGCGCCAAAGTGTACTTACTATGCCATCTTCAGGACATTTTTAGAAAACAGCTCTAGGCAGGGAGTTAGAATATAATATCCTTGATGGGGTTTTTTAAGAATTATTTTAAAGATATAGAAATTTTTGTATATATACATATATTTTGAATTATAAAATCTGTTGGTTAAAATTATTGTAAAGCAAATAAACTTTATGTGGCAAGGTAAATGTATGAAAAATTTGACATGTAAATGTGTACACATATATGCATACATACATACATATTTAAAGTGCTTTACAGTTTCCAAAGCACTTACATATCTTATTTCATATTTACAGCATATCTAGTATAATCCTTTTTCAAATGAGAAAATTCAGGTATTGACATAAATTAGATTGTCCAAAGTTTCAAACTTTTTGAACCGTGTAGCCAAGATTCAAGCCTACATCTTTGTACTCCAAGAAAAGAACTGTTTCCCCTAGCATAATGATTATTATCTTTATAATCAATGAAAAATATATACATAACTCCTAATTATTCTTGTTCAATAATTTTGAAAAACATCTGTAATGAAAGTTGGGATAATTCCTGCATAGGATGGTCATATATCACCAACAAATCAGACATTTATATCCAGCTCAATTCTTTCATCATTCCTGAACTTCAAGAAATCTATAGGAAAACAAGGAAATATCTGACTGGTAGAAAATTTTAGGAGAATTATACAATCAGTTCACGTATTGCTTATATGATAAACCAGAATATACAAATACAAATTTGCCTTTCTTATACCTCTAAGATATTCTAGAGAGAACCAACACGATGCCTTAATGTCATTTTGGGTAACCATATATCCTGGTTTACTTGGGACAGTAGTGATTACTAGTAGAATGCCTTTTTAAACATTCAAATGTCTACAAACTTGGACAATATATTAAGTGATCAACTGAAGATGGTCTATGAAGTAGAGCAGCACACCTAATCCCATGGTCCTAATTACAACTGGAAGGTGGAAAGCAAGATGACAGCACCATGAAAGGCTTCCCCTCATCAGTAATCCATTTATTCTAAATGCATCCTGGAAGTAGGCTTAGAACCAGAAGACATACATTCCGATTCTAGTGTTGTCTTTTATAAAGTTGGTGAATTTGTGCATATCCCTGAAATTCTCTAAGTCTCTGTTTCCTTGTACCAGGATTATAATACCTCCTCCCCAAGGTGTGTGTAAGGACTAAATAAAACAACCACATGAAATCAACTAGAACTCTGCCCAGCACCAGGACTGTAGAAATGAACATTTGTTATACATCTGTACATCTCTGAGGATTAGAGAGATGGCCTGGACGTAAGCGATATCAAACAGATGCTTTTATTGAATGAATTTTAAAGGACAGGGAAGCCATTACCTTTACAAGAGGAGATTTTTTAAATATAGCCTAATCAAATTCATCTATTTTTTGAAGATTAACAATTCTCACAAATAAACCAACAAAATATGGCTTTCCCTGATATGAAAGAAATGCCAAAACCCACTGGATGCTAACGCACTTCAGACATCACTGACTCATGGACTTTTCTAATGAGAATACCTCTTCCTAGAGATAAGGTTCCTAAATGTATGAGTTACAAGCCCAGTTTGCAAGTCGGAAGGAAGCTATGACTCTACCTCTAAAAACAAATAAGTTATATATAACAAATAAATTATATATGTGTACATACATATATTTATACGTATGTACAATACACACATATGCACAACCATACATACAATTTCAAGAGGTTTATGAAAAACTCTAAAACCTATCTCATGGGTTTTTGATTAAGAATTCCTAAACTCAAGCAATGGCTTGCTCTTTGCTGACCCCATAACACATGTATTATTATAGATATTAAACAACTGAGATGGCTGTTTAATGAAGTAATACTTAGTCTTGCTACACGGCTCTCTGCTGATATGTTTCTACTCTGTTCCATGCCAGAGCATTCTATTACATTCTATTCTGTACTATACTGTACTGGTTTTAAAAACTAATAAGATCCGGTTTAACCAACTATATTGATTTCAGATTTCATGGTCAAATGGAAAACTATTGCTGCAGGTATGACAGCAGTGGGCTCGGTACCATGAAGGAAAGATACTGCTTAGCTGCTGGTTAATGACCTAAAGGAGACAGACTTTGAAAGGAAAAGGGTAGGGTAGACAAACGGCACTAAAGGATCTGAAGAAAGCACAGCCTCAGGCTCCTCCCTGCCTGTGAACAGACCTCTGGTAGACTTCAGAGAGGAAGTGGATCCTCTACAAAGCCACTCTTGGTGTTTATTTTAAGTAGACTATTTAATTTGTATTTGCACAAAAATGAATGGTGGGTGAGGGAAACATGAGCCCTGGACGGTGCTATACGTCCTTAAAATAAATCTTGACACACCGTACTGAAGGAAAAATATTTTCTTAGCAAAAAGCCCAAATAAAATGAATGGGAGATGAAAGCATTTTCAAAAGTAAGTTTGTGCATTTATTTACACTGACCTTCTTTCCAAAAGAATTTGAGAGGACTTCAAAGGAAATCTAGGATTTGTTTTTTCAAATTAATTTGGAATTCGGTGCATTAGCAATGAAACACTCAGAAAGTAGAAGAGTTGGTTCAATAAGAATACTCTGTCTGCTGTGCACAAGAACAATGGATTGCTGAGTTCAAGGTCCCTAGACACGGACAAGCAGGTTCTAATTGTGATGAGTTCAACCTGTATCATCAGAGCTGTTAACCATCTGAATGAAAGCCACACTGGGTGATCTTTGCTGCTATTGGTTGTTTTGAGCAAAGACTAATCCATTAAAGGGTTACACAAGGAATACTTGCAGTTAGATTCACATTTCAATTTAGAAACAGAGACTGGCGAAAACATTCATTGATTCCAGGTTAAAAGAGGGAACTGACAATAAACAATTCACATGAAAAATAAGCAATCTGTACCATGTTTTAAAAGGTGATTGGTGGGTTTCCTTCCCTTCCCTGGTGGTGCAGTGGTTAAACATCTGCCTGCAAATGAAGGGGACACGGGTTCGAGCCCTGGTCCGGGAAGATCCCACATGCCGCGGAGCAACTGAGCCCGTGCGCCACAACTACTGAGCCCACGTGCCACAACTACTGAAGCCCGCGCGCCTAGAGCCCGTGCTCCGCAACAAGAGAAGCCAATGCAGTGAGAAGCCCGCGCACTGCAACGAAGGGTAACCCCGCTCACCGCAACTAGAGAAAGCCCACGCACAGCGATGAAGACCCAACACAGCCAAAAATAAATTAATTAATTAAAAAAAATGCTACAAGAAAAAAAGAAGTAGACCAGTGAAAGCAAGAGGAGGAAAGGAGCATTGGGGAGAACACAAGTAGCACTGGAAAAATGTTGCAGGGGCAGAAAACAATGGTGTAAAACAGATGCAGAGAAAATAGGTTTCTCAGAAGTTTTGCCACCTAGATGATTCAGGTCTTTTTGATGTACCTATATTACCAATCCAGCTGCCCAGTTTTTCTGGCAAATTATAGTCTGTGGTGAGTTTTAAATAAGTGAGCTTACTTTGTCTTAAAAACAACTGTGATGTCTACATTTTGTCAAAAAAAAACACAACCCTCCAGTAAGCATTATTTTAATGTATCAAAGAATAGACTATGTTAAAAGCAATTTGAGAGAGTTTATGAATGTTACTTTGGGCAAGAACGTTAGTACTATTTTCTGATAACCTTAGGTATCAAAGCATTATGAAACAGATCATAGTTTATTTTTTTTAATTTATATGGAAATGCAAAGGATCTAGAATAGTCAAAATAATTTTGTTTGGTTTTTTAATTTGTTTGTTTGTTTTTTGGCCACGCTGTACAACAGGTGGGATTTTAGTTCCCCGACCAGGGAGTGAACGTGTGCCCCCTGCAGTGGAAGCAAGGAGTCCCAACCACTGGACCACTAGGGAAGTCCTAGATCATAGTTTATGAAAAGCTACATAATACTTAGTTTATTATTAAGCTCTGTGCAGCTCTGTGAAAGTATCTAGTCACTAGAAAATGGTTTAAATACATGTCTACAGATATAACCGATGAGTTCGTACCTTGTGCTTTAGATTGGGAAATTTAATAAGTTTTGACCGCCAGCTATACTACAAAAAGAAAATACTTCTGAAGAAACAGTCTAGCATTCTTTGAAAACTACATAACTTGGATTACTAACCTATCTGTATCATTTGATTGTATAGATTTAGTCATAATCTTTTCATTTGTTTTATATAAGCAAATAGGACTATTTGAAGTAGCCCACCAGTTGTAACCTTAAAAGCACAAAGGACATTTCATTGCTCACATCCATAATTCTCAAAAATGTTCCTGATAGCCACTATATTAAAAGGGGCTAGGATATCATATATTATACATACTAGAGTCTAGAGCGAAAGACATAAAAAATTTTTCATTCGAGAGTTGAGTTGGAAAGCACGAGAGAGAAGGCAAGTACAGGGTCTGCCTGTGCGTGTGTACGTGTGTGCACCTAGAATACGGACCTATTCATCAAATTCATACCAATTCATCATTAGGTTCTTTTTTAAACCATTTTCATTTGATCTGTTATAGAAGACTGGTTTCCTAACACTTAGCGTCCTGGCAGTTTACGTGCATATATGTCTGTAAAATCTCTACAACTAAACAGGATTTTATCTGCAATGTGTCCTTCACGAGGCTGCTGCCCTTGAGGGCTCTTCTCCTCAAACTCAGCTGTCCTCTCGAGACCTAAGCTCAGCCCCAGGCGCACTGTGGGTGCCTCGGCCACATCTCTCAGAGGTTCAGGATTCCAGCTTCCGCCATTTGATCCCAAGGCTTATTTTTGTGCTTCTTTCTCCTTGATTACGACAAGGAGATCTTACGCATGGCACATGTCAAGCAAGAAGTGCATACAAATATTCACTCCGCAGAAAACCTGTTTGGCTGACTAGGGCAGAGAAAAGGCTACTTATTCCCCAAACCTCATTTCCTTTTCCTTTAGGCAAGCAGCTAGGTTATATTTCCAAGCTTCACTGACAGGTACATAGAGCCACATGACTGAGTCCCTGCCAAAGGGACGTGGGCGGAAGTGGTGTACGCCACGTCCAGGTCTCCCAGCTTTGCTCCCTGTTCCTTTATCCATGGAAAACTTAAGGCTTTAAGAACCACTAGCTACATAGCACAGCTCAGTGCTTTGTGACCACCTAGAGGGGTGGGATAGGGAGGGTGGGAGGGAGACGCAAGAGGGAGGGGATATGGGGATATATGTATACGTATAGCTGATTCACTTTGTTATACAGCAGAAACTAACACAACATGGTAAAGCAATTGTACTCCAATAAAGATGTTTAAAAATCAAAAAAAAACAAACCACTAACTAAAGGTGCCTGGTCCCCTAACGCTTGCACAGAGCAGAGCCCCTCTGACACACTCCACTGTGACCTAAATCAACAGAGCAGAATGTTTGTGAGAACCACACCCTTCCTTGACAAGCCACTGAAACGCTGGGTTGTTTATTTCAGCAGCTCGTGTCATTTACTATCTTTAAGACAGTTTCTGAGGATTGATGGGCTGGGATGCTAGTGTACATTGTTTTCACGTATTTTAGTGAGCCCACTGTCCTCGATAAGAGACTGAGAGCATGGACACTATGATTTTATAAACAAATAACAGTTCATGAGAGATAAGGGCTCAGAGGACAGGAAAGACCCCCAGAAAAGGAGATATCTCAAATTGTAAAAGATGGGTATCATACGTAAATGCCAAGTCCTGAATAAGACCCTAGAGAACATCTTTTTTTCCTCGTTTCTTTACAAAATTGGAAACGGATGTCCCATGGCTTCTGTTTGTTTTTTTTACTTGGAGTATTGTTGATTTACAATATTATGTTAGTTTCAGGTGCACAGTGTAGTGGATTCAGTATTTTTGCAGATTATACCCCATTATAGGTTATTACAAGATAATGGCCATAGTCCCCTGTGCCATACAGTATATCCTGTTGCTTATCTACTTTATATATAGTAGTTTCTATCTGCTAATCCCATGCCCCGAATTTGCCCCTCCTCCCACCCCTCTCCCGCTTGGTAGTTTGTTTTCTATGTCTCTGAGTCCGTTTCTGTTTTGCATATACATTCCATGGTTTTAAATGAACGCCCTAAAGTCGCATAAACAGTTGGAAGCAGAGCTAGAACAATACCCTCGATCAGTCGTTACATACTGTTACCCTAGAAGACTACAGAAACTCCAGGATACTTTCGTAACCTTTATTTTCCTGAGAAATTTAATGGAACTCAAGCCTGCAAAGAATTGGGGAGGAAGTGAGAATCCAGTACGAATTCTTAGAGTTTAAAGAACATACTCAAAATTACCAGCTGCATTTTCCATCTTCTCCTTCAAAATTCCCCAATTCCTCCATCTAGGGCAAATCCTGTCACCAGTGTGTCCAACCTGGGGATGCTGGGAGGAACCTGGACGTCTAGAGCGCTAGGCTGCTTTCCATCCTCTGGGAGCAACTTAATCCACTTACCCAAGTGTGTGATATAAATATCAGTCTTTTCCACAACTGCCACGACAAGAAAAGGAATTGGAGTAGGCACTGCTCTAGAGAAAACCTGCTGCCTTGGCAGAATGACATTTGGAACTGTGAGCACCGCAAGAACCCTATCTGATCAGGAGGAAGAAGATGGAGGTGAGATCTGTTTCTTTCAGTGGATTCAGTAACTAGCAGCTTGTGCCTCCCTAACCAGCAAGGGACCTCAGCCTTGGAAGCAATGACTTATCAACAAAGCACAGTAACATTTACAGTTAATCTAAGTGCCAACTCATCCCACGTATATTTTAATCCAGGGTTTGGCAAACTACGCCCCACAAACCAAAGCCAGTTCACCACTTGTTTGTATAAACAGAGTGTTATTAGAACACACGCAGGCCTTTTCGTTTATGTGTTGCTGGTGGCAGATTTCTCACCACTACAGCGGAGTTAAGTACTTGGGACACAGACCATATGGCCTGCAAAGCCTGAAGTATCTACTGATTGGCTCTTTCTAGAGGAAATTCGCCAGCCTCTGTTTTAATCCGTCAAGATCTAAGTTCTCGATTTCATATTTATATTTCTAGGTCATGCCAAATTTAACAATCTCTGTTTGGGGCTTTAGTTTCAACAGCCATACAGAATTAAAATAAAGAGAATATTTTCTAAATTTAATTCTGTGAGGCAAATCTCATAGGAACAGGACATTTTCCTGGGGTGCACCATGATATCCTCTGATCCTTACATTTCAGAACAAATCATCACGACCGTACTGAATAGGCAGAAGACAGATGAAAAGTAGGAGAAATCAATTTGAGATTATGAAGAAAGTGATAAATTGGAAGGAAAAAAAAAGGTTTTAGCTATTAGAAATGAATGTCAAGTTGAGTCATTGATCTCTAGCCAACTGACACTCTACTTTTTAAAACCCTTGTTTTAATGCCTTTTTATGCAAACTAAGAAAAAGGGATTTCCCACACACACACCCCCCAGACTAAATAATATACTTTGTGAAAGTACTGCCTCAGTTTAATCCCATAAAACAGGATGGACAACCTACAAAAGCCCAGCTAGCTTTTCAAAATAAACCACAACACATCTTTTTATCTATTGGTGCTAATGCCTCAATAAATTTTGTGGGTTTTTTTTTTTTTGCTTTTGTTTGTTTTGATTTTCACTTTTACCTGGATTAAGATAACTATGTATGTTTTGAATTAAGAAGTGTTTTAATTCCCTCAGGTCACTGGAGGCAAGGGAAGTATGAACCCCTCTTTACATCACTTCTGTATACAGTCCTTTGTGTAAAAAGAAATGCAATACAGTTTTGTTGATTGACTGGTTCAATTAATAAATGATTCAGATAATGAATAAACATTTATTTTGTACCTTAATTCATGATTTTTCTGAACTTGATAAAGTTCCATTTTAACTTTGTAATTTTTAGTGCTGAATTTTTAAAAAATACGATAATGTACGGTAGAAAATGTGCTAAAAATAGCTTGCTATTCAAAATTGTCAAGTTAGTTATACTTACTTGCATTTTTTTACTGAACTGATATCCAAATTTTACTGGGCTCACGTACCTGGTACTGGCACATGAATTTCACATTCCGATATTCTCCTATACACTTGTATATGATATATTCACATATCGCTTTTGATTATGTAAAAAAACCCCTGATGAACTGCATTTGGTAGTTTACTAGGATACAAAGTAAAACAATCAGATCATCCTATGGAATGGAAGAAAATATCTGAAAACCATATCTAATAAGAGGTTAATATCCAAAATATATAAGAAACTACAACTCAAAAGCCAAAAAAAACACCAATAACCCAATTTAAAAATGGGCTAAGGAGCTAAAATGACATTTTTCCGAAGAAGACACACAAATGGCCAACAGGTATATGAAAACATGCTCAGCTTCACAAATTATCAGGAAATGCAAACCCAAATCACAAGATATCATCTCATATCTGTCAGAATGGCTATTATCGAAAAACAAGACAAGTGTTGGTGAGGGTGTAGAGAAACTGGAACCCTTGCACACTGTTGGCAGGAAAGCAGAAAGGTACAGCTGCTACTGAAAACAGTACGGAAGCGTCTCAAAAAATTAAAAATAGAACTAACAGCAATCCTACTTCAGGGTATTTATCCGAAAGAATTGAAATCGGGATCTCAAAGAGATATTTACACTTCCATGTTTATTGCACCACTAGTCACAGTAATCAAGATTTGGAAACAACCTAAATGTCCATCAACACGTGAATGAAGAAAGAAAATGTGGTATGACAAACAATAGAACACTATTCAGTCTTTACAAAAAAAAAAAGGAAATTCTGCAATATGCAACAAGATGGGTAAACCTTGGGGACATGATGCTGAGTGAAATAAGCAAGTCACAGAAAGACCAATACTGCATGATTCCACTTTTATAAGATATCAAAAATCAGCAAATTCATAGAATCAGAGTGGGATGGTGGTTGCCAGGTGCTGGGGGCAGGGGAGAGGGGAAGGAGGAGAATGGAAATGACCAGTCAGTTGGCATAAAGTTTCAGTTGAACAAGACAACTAAGTTCCAGAGATCTGCTGTAGCACATTGTACCTCGAATCCACGACAGTGTGATACACACTTAAAAAAAGTAAGAGGGCAGATCTCATGTGAAGTGTTCTTGTCATAATAAAATTAAAAAATTTTAAAAACAACTAGACCACTTAGTATGTTCTACTCTTGCTTTTAAAAATTATCTAAACTTAAAAAAGAGAAAGAAAACAAAACTCCTAAAAAGTATAATAGCATAGTAGATAGATTTGTATAAACAAGCTAGATTTTTCTCTCCCACATTCTCAAAACACTTGATAGGAGGGCACTGGGAGTGGTTACCATCAGAATTTCTCTAGAAAAATCTTAAAGTTACCAATATATTTTAATTAGGTTTTATGTTTATGTGCATGACTCGTGGGTAGTTGACAGATATCGTGGGGCAGGAGGAAATCAGCCCACCTCCAGCCACCCCTAGATGTTGCCCTGTAGGTAGTGAATTATATTTCTCTTGTTTTTATTTCCCCCCCAACTGGAAAAGAATACATATGTTTTAGCATTTACAAGTGGGCAATAAACAAAATTTTTAAAGTATGTCTTGTACTAGAATTCAGATATTGAGAAACTAATTTTGCTGAATCCTCAGTGACTGGTGAGCAAATCAAGCTCTACTGCCTTGAGACAAACTTTCTATTTCCAAGGATTATGATCTCTTCATCTTTCTGTCTCTCATACTCTCAAGAAAATTCTATTTGTAAAAGCTAAAGGAACCTGTTTTAGCTTTATTGATGTCACACTGAATTATCACACAGTCACTTTCTTAATTGTAGTATTTGATAAATATGCTGCTTTCCTCCCAGAGTCAATAATATAATGAAAAATGTTTATACAGCACTGAAGTATATATTAAAGGTTGCTTAAGAACAGAGAAATATATTACTTAAATATATATCATAAAGATGCTAATGCAGTCAAATTGGAACCTAATTTAATTGAGTTATTGATTTGAAAAGCAATTTTCTATCAGAAGCTGCCATTATTCAAAAACTAATTTTACGCCTTTAAGGAACTTCTCCTACCATTTTCTTTCCTAAGATGTTGATGGCTAGGAAAGGCAGAAATGAACTGTCACTACTACTGAGACCGTATTTGTTCAAACAATGTTTTGTTACATCTGATAAAAGGCTGTAGCTGAAGAGATTTTTATTACCTTCAGAAAGTGTCACTTTCTCCTAACAAAGACACCAGAACCACCAATTAGTCCTTCCAAATATAGTCAGTGTGCTACAAGGGAGTTCTCTAAGTACGTAAGCAGGGAAGATGGTTACCAGTGGGGAGGCAGTTAAGAAACCTACCTGGGAATACTTAGCACGCAGGTTTCCAACATCGGGGGGTTAGAGTCTGGATAACAAGCCTGACAGGACAGCAGATCGTGGTGTATAGATTATTTACTCAGCGTGTGATCACTAGCTTTAGCAAAAGAGGAAAAAAAGCAGAAGTCTGAAGTTTAGCTAAAGTTGAGAAAAGGGAGCCAAAGAGCTATTCCTGCTTTCAAAAAAAGCAAAGCATGCAGCTACCACGGTGGCAAAGGCTTAGAATCTGTGGGGCTGGAGGGAAGATCTGAAGCCTTTTGAACAGCAAATGGCCCTGAGCAGTATTCCACGTATTTGCCTAACCAATGGAAGCTGGAGTACAGTTAATATTGGGCATTTTTCCGACAATGGGATGAGTTTGCAAAGTCAAAGCTCCTCGGCAGGCATGGCTATTTGGGGGAGGAATTGGGGGCAACCCGGGAGCAGTTTTTACCCTATAAATCCTATTCTCAACCACAGAGGCAAACGAGGGGGAAAATGGTCATTTTCCTGATCACAGCATTTAAAAGAAAATGGGAATGGGGGCAGCTCATTCTTCCAAAGTCCTTTGTCAGAGAAGGTCTGTTGAAATACATCTAGTACAAAAGAATTCATCCAGGTCATTTCTGAAACACGGATCATGAGTTTGTAACAATGTCTAAGAAAACTGTCTAGCACGTGAATATGCTATTAATGGAACTTGAGAATTTAAAAAGCATTTTAAATTATATGGCCATCCCAAAGATTAAATAATCACTGTTTACTCTGTCCTCGTTATGAAACATCATGCCAAGACTTAAATAATCCCCAGCTAGGCAAAGCAGAACCAAACATTGCCCAGAACAGTTAAAGCAGACATTTCAAATGCCACGTATTCTTCAACTTCTGTGTTTTTGAATGTTTCATCCGTGGTCCCAATGCCATATTTTCATAGTAGAAAAGCATGGAAATGTTCACCAAGTCACGGTAGTGGTGTTATTAAATGTTCATAGCATATATTTCCCTAGATCCCTTTGATGCTTCTGTTTGAAAGGTTATGGTAGCCCCCCAGATGTATAATGCTAGAATTTTCGGCATCCATTTCATATGCTAAAATAAAAGAATTTTTAAAAAACAAGGGGTGGACTGTAAAAAATAAATAAATAAACTTTAAGTCCAACCTTAGGACTCTTTATGTGTGTAGCAATCATTACGCATTTTTCCCAACTAAATAGAAAATGACTAGTTTATATTCAGCAGCCAGAATTGCGACGCCATTCCAATCACGGTGTAAAATACACCAGTTATATCCAAGTGGTGATCTTCACATACAGACACACACACACTTTAAAGGCATCTCTGCACTTTCTCCAGAAACACTAGGCTCTGTCTCAAATAGCACTTATAAAAGATGAAGGATAAGTACCAAAGTGTAAGTACCACAGATACGAAATGTATCTAGTGTGCCTATGCAGGAGAAAATGTTACTAAGTGAAATGTTATAAAGGAAATTTCCATTACATTCTAATATGCTAACACGGCTTCTAAACCATCATTTGCTTGTTTTTCTTAGAAGGTATATTCACACTCACGGTCCTAAGTCAATTTCTTGGCACTGATAAATTAATTAAGCAAGGAGGCCATCAGATGCAGGTGGCTTTAATGCCATGGGGACCACGTGAGTAAACCCAATGCTAAGCCTGCAAATGCCTCAAGGTTAAGAAATCAAAACACCAAGGACACGCAGTCACAAAGAGCCACCGAGGCTTTACACTACAGCCAATCATTTTCTTGCTTTGCTTCCACCTTTTCTCTATAATCGTCTCCTCTCCAGCTCCTGCGGATGGAGCGCCCCTAACCACTTCCAGTTTGGCAATGCCTGATTCGAATAGCTTTTTGCTCAAATAGACTCTTAAAATTTTTATTACGCCCCAGTTTATCTTCTAACAGCTCTGGTGCCGGAAGAGGAAACCAAACATTCTCCCGATACCCCCTAGGGGCAAAGAGCAACTACGTGCAGGTACTCGGAGCCCCTGAGCCCTCCGTTTCCTCGCCACCTCCCATGGTCATGGGCAGGGCCCTCTCAGATCCTAGATCTGAGCTTTAGCGTCATGAACTTTCAGACTTGGAGCATTTCTTTTTCCAGACTGGGTCCAGAAACCTGCCAGAGTGAGGCTGGGTCTGACTTAGAAACCAGACTGTGTCCAACGTAGACACCGGACTAGGTCCAGGGTTGGACTGGATCTGACTTAAGCTGAACCGGATCCAGTATGGGGCTTCAGGTGAATAAAATTTGTTTTAAGGTTGAACAGGCATGTTAACCTCACCAAAGATCATCTCGAATTACAGTGGCCACAGTAGAGAACTTTTAACCTAGGTAAACGTATCCAGTTAGGAGGAGCCCTAGAAAAAAAAGGGGGGGTCTCAGACAGGCACTCACCAGAAAGCGTAGAGGGAACATTATTTTTCTCCTCTACAGTTTCTGGGGACCTGGATGAGACCCGCTTGGACACCCCTGCTTGCTCCAGAGCCTGCAGATGGGATCCTGGGGAAACTGGCAAAGCCGGCAAAGGGTGAGGGTTCCTACCAAAATCAGTTCTCCCGGACCTCTGCTAAGCAGCCTGGTCGAGAGCAAGGGACAATTTCACGTCGTCCCTTCCTTTCCAGATGGGCAGGAAAAAACAGTTGTGAGAATGAGATCTTTGAACCGTGACTTAGCTTCTAGGTGCCCATTGGTTGGGAACCTTTTCCTCCCAGGGACAGCTCTACCTGTTTTTTCAAGTTCACGTGATCTAGTATTAATCTTCAGTAGATAAAAGATATTGAAGTTTGGGGGTTTAATTAAAATAGGCATGTCTTCCGAGTTATCAGCCTTAAATTTAACATAGACATGCAACTTTTATCTGCCTGGATTGGCTAGTCAAATAAGTTATCTCTGTTACAAAATTTGTCAGCAAGAAAAATAACTCAAGATGATTGCTGGCTGTTTAATGTCCTATGAAATTTTCATGAGTAATCTAAACATGATTGTTATGAACAAATGAATAAATAGATGTTAATAAAAGTTTATAATTGAACTTTTCGATGATGAAGAAGCTTTATAAAATATGCATACTTAAAAACAGCTCCTAAAATCTTTTGGTAACTTGAAACCTTAGATTTTTGCTGAGTTAAGTTAAATAATGGGCATTCGTTGAATATCTAGATAATTTCCAAATAAGATAAAATATCAATGCATTAACTAATCAGCATACGTGTATCTACTTCTGGTTCCCTATTACAGAAAAACTAGACATGTTTGGGTCTATTAGTAAACATTTCTGTGTTGCATTTAAAATTTTACTATAAGAAAGAATATACTTCTACAAATTATGAAATGTATTTATAAACTTATCAGTCCAGAGCATACTAGTAACAGGTAGTACACAACTGTTTACTTCTTAGTAAGGATTCTAAGGGTTAAGAAGTCTAATCAATATATGTAATTAAAACTATTTAGCAATAATAAGGGTGAAAGGAAACAACTGTGTATGAAAAGTAGGTAAGAAAGTTAAAACGACTAATTGTTCCAGAATGAGAAAGAGGAAAAAACATAGGACAAAATCTGAGTAAATATTAAAAAGTTGTAGAAGCTTCATGGAAAAGGAAACTTGGGACAGGAATTTTATGGATGTTTGAGCTGGCTAAGATTGGAATGAATTTATTTAAGTTTAAAAAAATGAGTTTTAATATCAAAAGTACACTAATGCAAAATTAGAGTTTGGTTTTCTCTCTGCTAAAAAAGGCAGAGTTTTCTTAGATTATTGATATACTCTTAATAAGATAATGTAAACAGAGGTTTTTCTTTACCCTTTAAGTAATGTGCCCAAACAGCAAAGATTGTGTGCCCTACCAAAATAGTTTACTGTGCTTCACATTGTTTTTATCAGGGCTTTGATTACTTAAGAAAACCCAGTCTTCTCAGGAATAAAAGAGCAAAGTTTTGTTCACAACTGTGTAATCTTCTGTATTTGCCTTTAACATCTTCCACTGTCACTTTTGTTAAATATACAGTTAAGTATTGCTTCATAATGAGCTGTGATCCTAGTTAACCAAATGTTCAAACCTTTGGACAGTTTCCCAAAATCAAAGTCTAAAGGGACTCTTTTTGGTCTTAAATCAACTTCGATATTTCCCAGAGAGCCCCTGGAAAATCTCAAAAGAATTTTTCTCTCACCTTGTAGAAGAAAGATGGTAAACTAATTAGGTTTACTTAATATGTTAAGTTATGTGGGAAGCTTATCAAATAAGAAGTGGTAATAAACCTTCTTAGGTTATATGTGTGTGGATATATGTTACTGATACAGGTATCGCAGAAATTGTTTAACGTTTCTAGAAATTTGTCAATATTCTCATTGTCCAATTATTATTCTAAATCATTGTATACCACAGAATAACTACATTTCTTCATCAGATTTTTAACCATGGCCATTAAAAAAAATTCTTTGTCATTTATAAACAGTTATTGTTTTACTCTGATGCTTCTGCAAATGTGCTTCATCTTCAGAGAGATTCATGGAAAGGACTCTGACAAGCCCTCTAGAACATAGGCTTCTGATACCTTTAAGACCATAAAAACTGAACTGTGTAAGAATTTCCAGAAATAGTGGAAAAACTGGATTCAAGCAGAAGAGGAATAAATAATATGGGATTGAATGAAGTAATGAGGATAATTATGTATTTTTTATAACTTTTGCTCTGAAACATTGCTGGTTCCTTAATATTTTATTTTTCTAGATTTAAGGAAAGCTTTCTCTCCTACGCTAAGATTTGCAGTAACTTTGTAAATATATCTATGTAAGTAGAACTGAAACATTTACTTTTTCCCCCTACCTGATCACTCCAGAATTCAGAAACTTATTGAGTATTTTTATTTTCATGATAATATAGTTATTTGCATAAGTTCAATGAAAATGTATTCTCCTTATTACAGGACACAATTGGAAACATTGATTGTATTACCAAGGCTTTGAAATTCATATTTGAGAATATGCATACAATCAGATATGGCCAAAAAAAAAAAAAAATTCAGATATGACCAGACAGCTTTAAAGAACTAGGGTTGACTTTATGGAGCCAATAAAGCCCCTTGGAAAAATCAATCTGGTGCCTTGTTTACAGGGTTACCAGCAGCCTTACCAGGTAAGTAAAGAAGGTGACTTCCTGGCAGGCCCAGGAACCTCAGCCTCGAGGACCTCAAGAAGAGAGGAATTCACCTAAATGTATATGTATTGCAGGTAAGGTCTGACAGTAAGTTCTTGGCTTGTCTTCTTAGTCTGAGGAGGCTTTTAAAAAATCTAAGATTCCTTATGGAAAGTTCCAGCAAAGCATATTCAAAAGCAGCCTATATGGTTGGTCATAATCTTGCTGCTGTACTTATATAAATAATCAGGCCAGGTTTAATGACACTAGGCTTATCTTTGCAAAAAAAAAGTCTTATTGCGATTATCTTTGATAGAAAGAAGGGTGATTATAGAGGAAAAGTTATATTTCAGTAGAAAATTATAGCATAAACTTATGGATATCAGATTTTAGTCCTGTTCATTGTCTTTGAGATTATCTGTCTGTAAACTGGACTGGATCCTGAATTCTACTAGTATCCTCCAATATCTGGCTACAACTCTCCAAACTCATGTTTCCAATGTTCTCACACCCTTCTGATTTGGAATCAATAAGATCAAAGCCTGCCCTTGAACCTCCTTGGAAGGGCCCATACCAGGTCCTCCTCACTACCGAGATGGCACCAAACTTCAGGTACTTGAACCTCGGGTCCATATTCCCATTTGAAAAGGGCTCCTCCAGACTTAGGACTGCATACCAGCTGGAGTTCTAAAATTAAAATTGAGTAGGGAGGTTCCTCCCCAGAAGCAGAGAGCTTCTTGAGGTGGACAGCTCTCTCAAGACCCAGGTCAACATCTTCACCTCCAATATGAAATCTCTGTTCCTTTTGCCTTTCCGCTACTTGCTCCTTTTCTCCATTAATGCACAGGAAAACAATGCTCCTTAACTCTGGCAGTCTACTCAGACTTAACTCTGAGTCTACCGCTAAGGCCATAGTTGTACAGTAGTCCCTAGGCTTTCTTGCTAAAGTGGCTTTAGATAATAGAATTACTTTAGATAACTTACTGGATGAACAAGGGGTCTGTGCCATAGCAAATACCTCCTGCTGCACGTTCATCAACACTTCTGCTACTGCAGCAAGTACAAGAAATGAACAAACAAGTCACTTGGCTAAGACATGTTGATGACCCTCAGACACGTTCTTCCATGTATCTGATACCAACTGGTTTAGTTCATGGGGGACCTGGCTAAGGAGGATACTCCAGTTTCTCAATATTATCATCCTACGACTTATCATTGTAATCTCCCTAGTTTGCTATGTTCTCTCAAAGGTCTCAAGTGCATGTTCACAGCCATCAGCAGTACATCAGATGGACTCACTGAGCTTGGAGAAAGAGAAACAAGATGAACAATGAGATGAACAGCAAAAACCATCCTTCTATAGATCTGACATCAGAACCTATGAGTTTCACAATGAGACGAGAGCAACTTAACTCTGATGGTGACCGAGAATGGCGCTAATACCAGTACACTGTCAGTCTCTCATGTATGAGAGGATGACCAAAAGGGGGGAATTATTAAATTAAAAAACAAGGAGGCCATTAGACTGAGGTAGCTCTAATGCTGTGAGCACCAAACCAAAATCTAAGCCAGCAAATGCCTCAAGGTTAGGAAATCAAATCAATAAGGACAACCAATAACAGACAGCCTACAAGACTTCACACTCCAGCCAACCCATCATTTTCTTACTTTGCTTCTGCCTTTTTTCTATTCAAGTGTCTCCCAGAGCTCTTGTTGGTGAAGCGCTCCTAAGCACTTCCGGTTTGGCATTGCCTGATTTGAATTAATTCTTTTGCTTAAATAAACTTTAAAAATTTTTAATATGCCTCAGTTTACTAACAGAACACAGCACATGCAGTAATTCTCCAACTTTATGGCGCACATAATGCAGTTTCCAGCCTAACTTTTTCTCTCTTGTCTGGTTTGCAAGTTCATTAATTTGTTCAGAAAATATTTGAACAGCTAAGCATCCTCCAGGAATCTCAGAGATCATTTTTAAGCAATTTTATTAGAATCCTAGTGGAAAATGAATGACTTAAAACAAATAAAAATGAAGGATCATAAGAACTGAAACAACCTTGGGGCAGTTTTTACTTCACTTAAGATTCCTGAGATGGAGCATTACTTTAAGGGAAAAATATTGAATTTTAATTCTTTGTGAACCTGATCTGTCCCTACATTCTTCAAAAATGAAAAGTTATTTCCATCCTAACTGTATCTCACTTCTGCTCAAAGTCTGTTTTACTTCACTGAAGTTTGCATTACCTCAAAACATTATTTTCTGGACTTTTTTTTAACTTGCTCCTGCCTTTCATCCGGTGTTTTTAGGTTACCTTATAATCCTTCATTCCCCAGACTTTATCTGACTAATCCAAAGAAAGTTGCTCCAATGCATGAAATAGACAACTGAGGGGGAGCATACTGTATAGCACAGGGAACTCAACGCACTGTGGCTCCCTAAATGGGAGGGAAGTCCAAAAGGGAGGGGATATACATATATGTATGGCTGATTCGTTTTGCTATGCAGTAGAAGCTAACACAACACTGTAAGGCAACTATACTCCAATAAAAATTAATTTAAAAAAATTTTTAAAAAGCAAAGAAACTTGCTCCAAGTCCTGTTAGCCTGTTTTTATTCCAGAGTCTTTCTTTACTTCTTCCATAGTAGTAAAAAAATTTAGCTGGGCACAGAGACACAAAGAATAAAGACTGTATTTACCAGATCCCCTGGCATTTATATATAGTTATGTGACTGTGTTCTGGACAAGAACATGTAAATAAAATTGTTACTTAACAGTTTTCTAGATACTCCTGAAGAAAAAAAAAAAAAAGAAGCGAGGTGCGTGTCCTTCTTCTTTTCTCCCTCTATACTACTTCCTGGAGCCATCGTAAACCACGTGTCACACAGAGCTGAGAAACAAGAGAGAAAGAACTTCAGTCCTTGGCAGTGTGGACTACAATAGGGACCGTGGACCAGCTACTTGGACTTGTATATGTGAGGGAGAAATAAACTGCTGCCTCGTTTTGAGCCACTTTGTTTTTCTTTTAAGTTTTTTCTGACACATACAACTCAATGTCATCAAAAGTATTCGGCCAACGTTTGCAGGACTGGACTAATTGTTTCTCACTCCTCACTCACTCCCTGTAATCTGTTTCTGCCTCTTTGGCCATGTTCATGTAACTTGCCCCATGCCCTTCTGTGGGAGTATATGGGCCTATTGGACTCACTGACTTTGGACTTTGACAGCCCATGTGACACTTTCCACATCTGAACAGAAGCCTTTGAAATGATTGCAGTGGGTTCAGCCTGGCTCTATTCTCTCTCAGTCATGAGACCAGCATTAGACACATGGAGGCTACTCCACCATCCTGGGTCTCAGAACCAGAAGACACGTGGACCCAAGCCAAGCAGAAATAAGTGTTTACTGAAGTAAGCCACTGAGATTTTGACTTTTTTTTGTTGTTTGGTTACCTCAGTAAAAACTAATACAGAAATTATATATCAACACAAACAACCATAAAGAATCTTATAAGAAACAAGGCTCCATAGACTAGTTTAAGTATGATTTTGAGAAAATGAGTCATAACTGTTTATCTTCGGTGGCAGTAACACCATTTAACAGTCTTTGAAATTGCACATGGTACAACATAAGTAAGCGAATGAATCTTTGTTTGGTGAAAAGACTCAAGATAATCACAATGGTCTTTATAATTTGTTTATCTTAAATACTTTACTAGTCCTTGAATTTCACCTCACACCTTAAGCGAATTTCCCTTCTTTTGTGCTTCTATGAAAACTGGTACAAACATCATTACCCTTTGTTTGTTGAATGACCATTATCTCTAATAGGTCTGTCTGGTTGAAAAATAAAAAGACATGATTTAAAACAAAAATAGTGACTTCACCCATGAAACAAGTCTGGTACAGAGAAAGGATTATAAGTAGCATACCCTTATCAACCTATTAAAAGATGTGAACATAAGATAGTAGCAGGGTAGCCTCTCTGTGACTAATATATAGGCTAAAATCACAGGAAAACAGGCATCAGAAAAGTACATGATATATGCTCTGTCAGCTGAGAGCCCTAGAAGCAGTGGTTTTCCAGAGTTGCAAGAATATTGAGCACCTAGAACTTGGCTTTTAATATGATTCTGAAAGAAAAGGAATGAGGGATCTTTGGGAAAATGGCTGCTTCTGGATTTAGGGCAGGAAATATATAAGCGAGTAAGAGGGAGCTGGAGCATCTAGTAGTTCCAGAAAGTAAGGAAGAACTCATGAACATTAAAACAAACACACCACAGTGATGGCAAAGGGACGTGGGAGCCAACTGAAAGAGCTCCCAATGGCAGCAAAATAGAAAGTATAGTTGGATTATAAACCAAAATAAATATAACTATGCATGAGTCTATACAATTATAAATGATTAAATAATGAAGGAGGGAGGGTGGGAAGGAAGGAAGGAAGGAAGGGGAGGGAGAGAGAAGAGAAAGGTTAAGTATCCTACGCAACGAATTCCAAATAATTTACATAGATACTCCACCTTCAAGGAGGTGGAACACAACCCCCTACGCCTTAAATGCGGCTGCACATAATGACTTATTTCTAAAGTGTACCGTGTGGAAAGGGGAGGGAAAAAGTAACTTTATAGCAGAGAAGCCTGTCACACACTATTCTCAGTAATTGGGTAATTCTCAGTCGACACCAACTGTGGTTAGTCACCTTGCTATGACGCACCTTGATGTGACAAAAATGGCACACGACTTCTGTGGTTTTCCGCCCCAAAACACATAATCCCGTTCTAATCACGAGGAAGACATCAGACAGTCCCAGATGAGAGACAGTCTATAAAAGATCTGACCAGTAACTTCAAAACCATCACGATCATGAAAAGCAAGGAAAGTCTGAGAAACTGTCGTTCACAGCCAAGAGAAGCCTAAGGAGATATGACGGCTAAATGTAATTCCATCCTGGATGGAATCTTGGAACAGAGAAAGGACATTAGGTAAAAACTAAGGAAATATGAATAAAGAACAGACTTTTAAAATAATAACGTATCAATAGTGGTTCATTAATTGTAGCAAATCTACCATATTCGTGTAAGACATTAATAATAGACAAAACTGGGTATTGGGTATCTGGGAACTCTGTATTATCTTCACAGTTTTGCCATAAATATTAAAATGTTCTAAAACAAAAAGTCTATTTCGAAAAGTAAATGTAGCTTTAAAATTTATTTTAAAAGCCATATAATCCTCTTCTTAAAACCTCACATTTTCTTGATTAAAATGGGAATTAAAAAAAAAGCTTTTCAAGATACATTTATTTTATTGCCCATCCTATAGTATCAAAGTAACTAAAATATTATCTATATTAAACTTAGAATGCAATTTCATAATTTGAAGGTTTTACCATTTAAAAATATCTAGAGGTAATTTAAAAGTCATTATAAATTATATAGATTAAAAGCTAGTTCAAACGAATTAGATTCTTATTCATATGTTAAACCTTGTTCTATAAATATATAAAGTCTTCTAGGAAATCTAACATTATGTCTTTTAAACATGTGGATAAAATAGTGGTAAGATTTATACTGTGACTAAATGAAGAAGAAAAATTCAAATGTAACACTTGGTCAGAATGGTCTGAACACTAGAAAGATGGATGAGAATGAAATTTCTAGGTTTTGTCATCTTCTAACCAGTTTTGCATCAAAATCCAATTCAAGTAATATAGAATGAGAAGAAGCAGTAACTATAAATAGACCTAAATTACAATCATGTATCTAATAACTATTTGTACCATGATGCATTCATGTTAATTCCAGCCCTTCTTTGCTTCCTAAGCAAACCAAGAAAAGCTTCATAGCACAAACTCTCAGAGGGATTAGCATTTCTTTAATAGTTTACATTAAGTGATTCTGTACATTATATATACATATACACACACATATATATATACACTTTCTCCTTCTAACATATATTCATTTTCTTTACAAATATTACCATAGAATTTACTTTGCTGGGTGATTGTGGATTTTCTATTTCCTCTTTGAAGCACCTGGCTTACTTTACTTGTTGATGTTTTCATTGATTTTCTATTTCCTTTTAGAAAGAGATGAGAGTATTTAAAGAGGTCATGCTACCTGGCAAGAATAAGATGTTATGTTGTGTGGTGTTTCTAGGGAATTTCACCATTAAACTTACTGCTTTTATTTTCATAGAAAGTGGTGATTTTTTTTTTATTCTGGATTGCACACCATTGTGTTGTCTCTTTATTTTACGTTTAAATGTGTTATTCTACAGCTTAACTTTGCAAGACAAAATTGTGATTGTTTTGACTGGTTTAAATGTATCACCATACCAGTTTCTATTACAGTGAATTCTCAAAGGGAATAACCTAAATTTTGAAAGGCTATTTCGAGTCTCATAATATGTGTGTGTGTGTGTGTGTGTGTGTGTGTGTGTATAAAACCTTGAATGTTGTGACAATTTAAATCATAACAGAAATATTAACTGCTCAAATAGCACTTCTGAACGTAAACAATTATTGGGATGATTCAAGTAACGATCACCTTCTTCGCCTTAATTGGGGTGATGGTGTGGGAATCTCATAATTTACCAGAATGTGGATTTCTGCCTTAATGGAATGACTATCTATCTGAGTGAGAAAACAAACTTGGCTTTTAAATTTTCTAAGAGAATACAATTTTGCTACCTACCCAGAATCAATCATCCAAATGCCATGCAGTACTAGTCAAACATACTGGAGAGATCTGATTTTTTAAAGGATCTACGTAAGGGACATAATAGCCAATCGTTCCTCTAGAACTGCCCGGTTCAGTTCACTAGCCACTAGTTACCTGCAGCCATTGTACACTTAAGATGTTATTAGTATTAATGGAGACGTTCTGAGAGTGAAATACCACCAGAATATCAGAGAAAAGAATATAATATATCCGACATTAATAATCATATACTTACTGTACATTGAAAGAATATCTTGACTACATAGGGTTAAACAAAATGTTTTTAAAATTTATTTTACCTGTTTCTTTTTTCTTTTTTTAGTGTAACCACTAGAAAATCCAGAAGTACCTAAGTGGTTTGCATTCTATTTCTACTGAACAGTGCTGTTCTAGATTCTCTCAGCTCTGTTTCTATGATAGATCTTATGAATGTACCATGTCTGGACTGTTTTATCTTAGACCCCTATAGCAATGACATGATCAAATTAAAACGTAGTTCTATGTCTTTGATTTGTGAGATATGATATGAAAAAAAGGTTCAATCTTACAATAGAAAATTATGGGCTTGTGCTATCAAACATCACTAGTGAAAGCTGTTCCCCAGAAGCTTGTGACCCACAGGGATTTGAGCCAAAGAAGAGAGGGCTTTTATGGATGAGCCGTGCTAACCTTGACTCGGATTAGGCTGTCTCAGGACATCTGTCCAGCAATGTTCCTTAAATATTCACAAAGTTTTCCCACGCTCTATTGCTTCTCTAGCTGCCTTTTTTCTTTCCAATGTCCTTAATGTAATAGAAACACCGAGTCCAAATTTTGTATCAGTAATGGAAATCATAAAATTTTAAAATTAAATTATAATAACGTTCATATCCACCGGCAGAAGAAAATTAATATTTATGGTATATGACTTCATGGGGTATATATTGCAAGTTTACGTTGTTAGTTTTCAAGCACTTCCCTAAAGGTCTGTGCACTATCACAGAAAAAAAAGTATTACTTTAGAAAAGAACTTTGTGTGTGCCATGCATGCCTAGAAAATAAGAAATGAGAGTTGTGTCTTGAAAGACTATTCAAAACTAACGATTCCAAACAGAGACCTGTTTTGTCAACTTTTCAGCAGGTGGTAAAAGCAACAGATAGCAACAGTCAGTCATTTAGAAATAGGAGAGAAAGAAAGGAGAGTAATTTAGAAGAGGCAGCTGTGACCTAGAGGCACATGGGAAACCTGCCTACAGTCTCCTTAGGGACAAAACAGCAGGAACCAAGCCACGGGAAGCCAGCAGAAGGACAGACCCAACATGGTCTGCCATGTCATGGGGTTTTATTTGTGTTTGTTTTTGTTTTATAGGAAGAGAGAGATTATTTGTTTCTTTAATTGTGATGGAGGATTTCAAGCTATGCCCCACAAGCCCAATCCCCGTGATGGCGGAAGAAACTCTGCAACAAGGAAACTAAATAAAGCCTGCAGAATCATACCAATAAAAGAAGGTTGGTTCAAAAAACAAAAGAATGTTGGTTTATTTCACAGTGTTACATCCCTGTTACCAGTTGTAAGCTCTGAAATCTAAATTCAATCTTGAAATTCTTGCCATTAAAAGGGAAATAGGGGTTTCCCTGGGGGCGCAGTGGTTGAGAGTCCGCCTGCCGATGCGGGGGACGCGGGTTCGTGCCCCGGTCCGGGAAGATCCCACATGCCGCGGAGCGGCTGGGCCCGTGAGCCATGGCCGCTGGGCCTGCGCGTCCGGAGCCTGTGCTCCGCGGCGGGAGAGGCCACGGCGGTGAGGGGCCCGCGTACTGCAAAAAAAAAAAAAAAAGGGAAATAGGATGAAGATATACTCTGAATTTTGCATGCCAGTAACCACATTTGCCACAAATCTCAAGATTAAGAACCAAGACGTGGGCTTCCACATGCTGCATACTAAGATCAACGTAATGTGCTCTAGAATATTTCCTACCAACAACACACTCTGTACTACAGCTGTGAAGGAACAATCCCTCTAAGAGGAACCTTACTGGACTGAGGCACTGAACAAGTTTAAAAGGGCTAAAAATAGTGTTTGTCTGAAGTCTCACACCAAAGGACAAAGAAGAAACGCGCCCTCTCCCCTTCTGATTCCCTCTTAATTGTCAACCCAACCATGCGCTACCACGGTTTGTACTATATATCTGGTTATGTGGTTCGTACTATATATCTGATTACTTTGGGATTTTTCTGCGCCCCAGTGACCTCTTATCTTTTTTTTACAACTTTACTTAATTCTGCAAGAAGAGCTGTATACCCCTGCCACAGAAGCACTACAATATGCTTCTCCGCAGGCAGCGATCTGGGTAACTGGGCAACCGTGAAGCTCTGGTTTGGAGAGACTGACCAGGAAACTAGAGCCAATGGTGTAAAGGGGGTTCTTGCTGCCAGTTGGAAAAATAAGCATTTTAGAGTCTTCATAATCATGAAGAAAAAAATTCTACTATATACCACTTCTATTTTTACACATTGGAAAACTGACATGAAAAAGTTAGAATTATATTTTGGCAAAAGTTAGTCTTGCAAGGTCCAAATGAAAGTGTTGTGTTTTGGCTAAAGTTGAAGGTTCTGCCTTTCCTCAATGGAAGACATTTTACCTTAACAGAATCCAAGCATTCCCTAATGGAAATAGAAAGAAGTATTTGTGTTTTGGTCCTCCAACCTTATACATATTCTTTACCTTGAAAATAGGCCTTTAGCCTGAAAAGTAGTATGCAGACTTGAGTACAATCAGTAAATATCATGTCTTTACAAATTTATCCAAGTCTTTAAACTTCCTACACCTCAGTTTTCCTTACTGAAAATTATCATCATCATCATCATTATTATTGTTACTATTAGTAAACCTCCATACAAATAAACACTAGGTAGAGGATTGGTTTGAAACACACATACCTTCATTTCATGTGAGCACTGCAAACAAAGAAACCATCTGCTGACTTAAATAAATCAGCCTTAAAACACTGACAATAAAGGAAAAATTCAACAGCAGTTTGCTTAACCCCAAACCGGCACACATTCAGTTTAAAAGTCTTCCTATTTAATTCCCAAGTCTCTTTTGTATATGAAAAAGAAACCTTCACTTAGACTTTTATAAACGGTATGTAGCCAATTTGCTCTACAAATGATTCCTTTAAGATCTTCAGAGATCACACAAGTAGAAAAATCCCTCCTTTCCTTTTATTCCATAGCACTCAGCCATCCGTTTAGATGTACCCTCACACCTAACCAAAGCCGCAAAAATATGTATCTGAAACCAGCTGTCAAATCACAGCAGCTACAAGTCTCCAAGAGGCAGCCCACCCGGTTTCTAAATAGCAGAAGTAATCTTCCACCAAAGTGCCTCAAAGTCTTCTGACAGCAAGTGCATTCTGGAGATGTTAAAACCTACTGTGAAGAGCGAAGACCGAGCTTGTGCTCCGACTGGATCGTCCCAGGTTTAAGAACCTTGTGCCATATTTGTGAAGGGATGTGTTTTGACTCAGACAACACCCTCCTGATCCTGGAGTCATCTGTACAGAAACATGAAGATTTCCTGTCTGTCTTAGTGCTGGAGGAAATTTCTCATGTTTTCCTGGCCCTTCTCTCTTAGAAGCCTAGTATATCAACTTGGTAAAGATATCATTGGAAGAAAATCTCCCTTAACACATCTCTCCATTTTCCATAGTAGAAAATGAAGGCCAAGAGGGTTAGATCGAGGCCAAGAGGCCAAGATCTCACAGTTCATGGAAAAACCAGGATTCCTCGTGCGAAATTCATAATATTTCCTCTAAACCATAATGCCACCTGAAAAGAGATTTATTGCAAGAATTAGCTGTATGGCCTAGGTGAAATGGAGATACATAGAGGAATATACACTTCTTTCACCTGGATATCATGGGTGGTCACAAGGCAAGTCATGCAGATCTGGACTCCTGGTTTTTGCTCCTTGAAGCTGTGTTCTTGCACCATTTAAATCATCGTAGTTTTAACCAGTATCGCTAAAGACCAGTGAGGTGATGTAATTTGGGGTTATATCAACCTACTCAATATTACACTCTTCCCTTTGGCAGGTTTATTAAAAATCAGACGATGAAGAATGAAGGCAGATTGGATTGCTTGGTTGGGCTGCCTCCTGGTGGTAACCTATACAAAGTACACACGCTTGTTGAGTTTTGTGACAAATGCCTATCGATCCACTAAGCATTTTGTTTTAAGCTGCGTCTGGATTAAGGTTAGTGATCAGCTCTCTCATGGAAGTCGATTCATGAAGACGCCCAAGCAGAAGGGATAGGAGCTTGCCTAAGGTTAAAAAAAAAAAAAAAAAGTAGCACCAGCTATACTCAAGGATCGCTGAAACTAGATCCACTTTATATTTTCCTCAAAAATATTATGCTTAGTAAAATGTAATGAGGTCTAACAACTAGACTCCTTTCCTCAAATCATTATTATAGATGGTGTAAATTAAAAATCAAAACGAGGACTGGACTTGAAGTTAAACTAATTGGGCTCTAGATTTGACTCAGTCATGGTCTGTGGTCATTCAACCTTTCTGACCTTGGCTTTCATGCTGCAAGATTAGATGAGCTCAAAGATCACTTCTGCTGCTACAGTATATAATTGGAACACAGTGATGAATTAGATTGGCTTGGTCAAAAAGTTCGTTCAGATTTTTCGCAACATCTTGTGAAAAACCCAAACGAACTTTTTTGGCCAACCCAATAATACATGTGTTCGTTTATTTGATAATTATGAGTTAAAAAAATCTATTATGTCCTTGGCACTGTTATGGTAGATTCATAAATGAGGCTTTTCGAAGGAGATTCTCCCATGCTGTGGGGAGAGCAAACATCACATTGTGAAATTAAAATGCACACTATTTATTGTCTCTCTGGGTTTTGATCTCCAAATCAAATAGCAAAGAATCCTGGCCCATTAAGAAATAACTACCTACAGAACTTGCTCCTATGGCCCTTATTAATGTATCACTACAGGGGATATATTAAGATCTGAATTCTTTTGACATTTACAATAAGGTTTGTGCTTATAAATACAAGACCGCACCACATTCAAACTTATTAGCATATTATAACAGATTAGATGCTTGAAATCTGCAAAGGCAGTTGGTCTGCAACCCCCTTGGGAAAAAAATCTAAGGACAGTAACAGCAATAATCTCAAATCACAGAAATGCCTTTGAAAGTTGGTTTTATAGCGCTAATTCGGAAGGAAAACATAGACAATAAAAAGAAAATTATTCAATGGAAGTCATTTTTTTAGGACATTCTTCACACTGGACTACATAGCCAGTTTGCCTCATTAATTCAACAGGATAGTTCAGGACCCCCTGACCGAGGTACCCAAACAAAAGGGACACGGGAGCCCCAGGAAACTGAACAACGCGTATGAATGTGTGCTTTCCCTCTGACAACGGAAGCGCTAATAGGTTACTTCTTCTTGGGTTAATAAAATTGTGTGTGCATGTGTGTACGTGTACATAAACACAATAAAGAGATGAATAATTTTGCTTTTTAGTATATTAAGAATATGTGTTAAAAGCTATGGGACCCTAAATTCCAGTTTTGAAAATTTGTTCAGGTAAGTTGCTAGAATTCTATTTAGTAAAAGTAAATAACTTCAAATAAGGTACTAAACGTAAATATCTTCAAGTAATCGCTAGAGTTTATTCGTTACTGTGTGCTAAGCACTGTTCTAAGTGCTGGTGTGTTTAATGTCATTATTTTTCACAGCATCCTTATGAAAAGATCCAATGATTATCTCCACTTCTCAGGTGAAGAGACTGAGACAAAAATCAATCAAGGAACTTGCCCAAGGATATACAACTAACGGGTGAGAAAACTGATGGCCACAGCCAAAAAGTCTGGCTGCAGAGCAATGTACCTGCTCATAGGCACTTTGCTCCCTCTCTGCACTCTCTCGAATAGACTACCAAGCAAATGAACTCACTGGCTCCTCCCAGGACCCAAACGAAAGGGCAGCTCCAAAGGGAAACAGGTGGCATCACGAGAGGCTGCGGCCAAACCTGCCCTTCCATCTAAGGTGGCTCTTGGTGCGTGAGGGCTGCCATGAAAGAACCACAGGCAGGGCTTAAACCACAAAAATGTATTTTCTCACTGCTCTAGAGGTTCTGAGAGCACGGTGTTGGCGGATTTGGTTGCTCTAAGGCTCTCTCCTAGGCTTCTAGATGGCGGTCTTCACAGGGTTTATCCTCTGTATGTGGTCTGCTAATCTCTTTTTCTAAGGCTGCTAGGTCTATTAGACTAGTGCCCCACCCTAATGGCCTCACTTAACTGTAATTACCTCTCTAAAGACCCCATCTCCAAATACAGTCACATTCTGAGATACTGGGATTAGGGCTTCAGCATATTCATTCGGGGAGAATACAGTTCAGCCCATAATGACTGTTTCTGTTCATTTTCACGAGCATTCACACAGGTCAGGAGCCTGAGTGAAGCTGCTGCAAAGGCTGGGTTCTTTGAACATGCTGCAATTAGAATAGAAGTAAGGTAAGTAACTACCAGAGTACTTACTAAACATTCGCACCGTGCACAGCGCTACACTAAACACTCATGGAAGGGCTGTGAATTTTAGCATATATCAATGTGGTTGTCCTTTGAGAAGGTCCAGGGGTGTAACACTCTGCTTGGTGCCATGAGAAATGTGAAGAAATGTAACAGCCCCATCCTCTAGGTATTGGAAACCTTGTTGGAAAAAAGGAAAAGATAGGCGTAAAACACTAACACAAAAGCATAAAGCAGCTTTACAACAGAGGCCAAAAAGAGTTCATAATTACAATTAGGTGAGGGCGGGGAAAATTAAGTCTGAACTTGGAAGAGAGAATGTCAGTTCTAAGAAGATATCACGGATTAGGAAGGCTTTGGTGGAGAATCAAACTTGACTTAGGGCTTCAAGACGGACAAGATTGAAAAGTGAAAAGAAGGCATTTCAGAGAAGCAAAGCCCAGAAGACCGATCAAAGAAGAGCGGGAAGATAAGTTTTTACTAAAGTGAAGGGTTCTATACGAAGTGATAGGAGTTGGTTAGAAAGGTAGATTGGAACGATTACAGGCAGACTGCCAAGTTATTTCAGGTTCAGTTCCAGACCACAATAAAGTAAATATCACAATGAAGAGAGACACACAAATTTTTTGGTTCCCCACTGCATGTAAAAGTTATGTTTACACTATAGTCTATGTGAGCAATAGCATTAGGCCAAAAAAAAAAAAAAAAAAAGAGGGGGGCTTCCCTGGTGGCGCAGTGGTTGAGAGTCCGCCTGCCGATGCAGGGGACGCAGGTTCGTGCCCTGGTCCTGGAAGATCCCACATGCCGCAGAGCAGCTGGGCCCGTGAGCCATGGCCGCTGAGCCTGAGCGTCCGGAGCCTGTGCTCCGCAACGGGAGAGGCCACAGCGGTGAGAGGCCCGCGTACCGCAAAAAAACACTTAACTTAAAAATTCTTTATTGTTAAAACATGCTAACCATCATCTGAGCCTCCCTCAAGTTGTAGTAGTGACGTCAAAGATCACTGATCACAAATTCCCATAGCAAATATAATAATAAAATCATCATCATCAAAATGTTTGAAATATTGCGAGAATTACCAAAATGTGACACAGAGACACGAAGCGAGCAAAAGCCGTTGGAAAAATGGCGCCGACAGACGCTCAACGCGGGTTGCCACAGACCTTCAGTTTGTAAAAAACACAGTATCTGTGGATCGCAATAAAGCGAAGCACGATAAAATGAGGTATGTACATACATTATCTATAATCACCCAGTCTTGGAAGGTGAATATTATTATAATCATTAAGTTACAGAAGAGGAAAGCAGATGCAAAAAGTTTCATGAATTATCAAGTTACAGGGTGGTAAGTATGTAATAAACAGCAGAGTTGGGATCTGGGAGACTTGCACCTTCAAGTTTCAACAAATCTACAGCAAGACTTGATTATTAGGATGCAGATACCCTTGACACATCTTCATGTTTATTTCCACCCTAATCGAAACCAAAATTTAATAATAATTTTGTTAAAAGACACCAATTTTTTGGCTCTAGTGTACTAAGACTTCATTATTAAGGTCACTACTCATGTGGTAGGAAGGGGTCTCTGAGAGCCAGAGGTAAGCAGTGCTTTCAGGCTCAGCTTTAAATGGAATAGGAATGTGATAGGATTTCTGGGGTGTCAAGAAGCCTACATTCGCCTCCCCCAAAAAGCTTCTTTTAAATGCTTCTGAACAGGAAGCAATGCCTTCCACATACTACATCTTCCTGCTGGGGTGTCTGTCTCTTTCATACTACCTATGGCATTAGCTGTGCCTCTCGTTGTCAGGTTGGGACCCCGTTACTCCTCCTTTAGTACTTACAGAATCAATAAATCAACAAAGCAATTATGTTCAGCACTTACTAAAGCATCTCAAAATTAGTAACTCAAAATAGACCTAAATGGGTAACTTACTGATTCCATTCAGCCAGATTCAGTGGGAGACAATGGAAAGACCATGGGCTCTGAAATCATGTGTACCTTGCATAGAGATTCAACCCCAATTCTTACTGTCCGGTTGACATTGTTGGGGAAGCAACTTAACTTTTCTGAGCCAGTTTTCTAATCTGAAAATGGTAAATACTTAAATCACTGAGTTGTCATAAATAGCAAATAATACGTAGAATAAGCACAGTGTTTCATATACAGCAGTTGCTCAAGAGATATTAACTCCCTCTCTTTCCATTTTACTGAGTCTTCTTTGATAAGAAAAATGAAAATAACATGTGCACTGACCATCTGAAAGAATGAGGATCGAACGTAAGATCTCATCGAGCAGAAGTAGGGCAGTGGTGTACCGATAAACCAGATACAAAAAAAAAAAAAAGCCCTGTTTGTAATGTTTGCCCATTTTAGTGATATAGATACACCCCTCTAGGGCTAATTTCAGGCTACCAATAATATAACTACCAGCTCTCAAACTTTAATATTTAACAATCTGTTTTCATAAGCCACACTGGCTGGCTCCACACCAGAGGAAACTGACAATTGTTAGTTTCCTCATGCAGTATTGGGCTCTTTTGTCCCTGTTTCCTGTCTTGTCTTCAAAGCATGGGTATAAGGAGTGGTTAGGCTGAATTTAGAACAAGCCAAAGTAAACGTTGATAGCTGGGAGGAAATACTAGGCACTGAGCAGCTATAAGACGCATATAGGTAAAGGCAGAGACATATAATAAAATATTTAGTTAATTATCTAGTCCCAGAGTTACATCTACAGCACCTCTGATAGTCCCAGTACACAGTATTGCCATCTATCATTACTGGTTTAATATATCGATTAGATATTTTCCTTTCATCGCAATTGAAACCTGAGTCAATATTGTATTGCATTTTCAGGTAAGTAGAAGTTTCAGCTGTAACTGACTTAGTTATAGCTGTGGACACTCAACATACCAGTCTGAAAATGAGGATAATGATGCCTATTTCCCAGGATTGTATAAATGCCTAGAGCCTCCTGGTGATACTGGATGGCAAAGTATTTAAGTGTATGGGCTCAGAAGATGTAGAAGCATCTTGGTTCTTCCACATAGAACCTGTGTAAAATAGTCTAGTGACTTATTCTCTGTATGTCTGTTTTCTCATCTTTAAAATAAAAATGATGATACCTAACTCACAAGGTTGGTCTGAGGATTACATAATATAAATTATACAAGCTTCTTAGAACAGTGTTTGGCACAGGACAAGCTAATGATAAGTGCGACCCATTATTATTTGTAATGTATGACCGTTAAGTAAATGTTTATTCTCCTGCCCATCCCTGTTTCTTCTTACTTATGTTGGTCTTCATGGCCTTCAATGTTTTTGATAATTTGACCCTAGTTGCCAATTTTACCTTCCCTCCTTCTGCACTTCAACGTGTACCAACAGGCTCCTCTAACACTCACATTCAATACCAAGATTCTAGACCTGCCAGGAATATCTTTCCTACTTTCTCCCACTGGCCTACATCTGCCTTAGCTCAGCTGGACCGTATCTTCACTCCAGCCTTCATGGCTCTTCCTTCTCTGAACCCCTCTAGCAAGTACACCTATGCCACGTAATTAATCATTTAATTATATAGTCCCTTGTATTTTTCTTTCTGCTCGAGAAAGAGAATTATGTTATTTATCCTAGCTCTAGAATTGTATAAGAAACATAGTACTTCCCCCAATAACTATTTATCCTAGCTCTAGAATTGTATAAGAAACATAGTATATTTATCCTAGCTCTAGAATTGTATAAGAAATTTATCCTAGCTCTAGAATTGCATAAGAAACATAGTACTTCCCCCAATAACTATGCATTAATTTACTATTTAGAATTAACTACGCTATGGTATCCATAGAGCTTTAACAAAAGAAGTTTTGTTTGCAACTGATACCCTCTGCATTAAAATGTCAACCATGTAAAAAAGAATGAAATAATGCCATTTGCAGCAACATGGATGGACCTAGAGATCATCATATTAAGTGAAGTAAGTCAGACAGAGAAAGACAAATATCATATATCACTTATATGTGGAATCTAAAAAAATGATACAAATGAACTTATTTACAAAACAGAAATAGACCCACAGACATAGGAAACAAACTTATGGTTACCAAAGGGGATGGGGGTGGGTAAGGAGGGATAAATTAGGAGTTTGGGATTAACATACACTACTATATATAAAACAGATAACCAACAAGGACCTACTGTATAACAGAGGGAACTCTATTCAATATCTTGTAATAACCTATAATGGAAAAGAATTTGAAAAAGAATCTATCTATCTATCTATCTATCTATCTATATATATATATAACTGAGTCACTTTGCTATACACCTGAAACTGTCACAACACTGTAAATTAACTATACTTCAATTTTTTCAATGTTTTGAAAAAATGTCAACCATGTAAGAGTATATCTAAGAGATAATATTTAACTGCTTAAAATTATTAATCATTCGCTGTTATAGTGCGCCATTTGAATGCTAGATATTTCTGAAGTTTTAAGTCTACTGTCAGGGAACTCATTAGATTATGATAAAAAGTTCTATTTTAGTCGAGGTGGAAGCTTTACATACCAAAATGCAATGAGAATATTTACTCTGGTTTAGACTGTAACGTGAAAAAGAAACAAAGATGCACCCTTAACGGGATGTAATGTGCAGATGCCTTTTCACTCAGATGACGATGAATGGCATGTGGCTGCCCAGGCCTCTAAAGCGGTCAGAACGTCACATGGGATATCCTGAGACAGCAGAAAAAATAATTAAGAAGAAGTAATATGCTCCCAAAAAGCTCAGCTCTGCTCTTGAAAGTAAGCTCACGCCGATGGATGTCGGAGTACCTGGGGAGTCCACTAGCGCGAGGTGGGCGTATGCGCAGTTGCTTTGTGAGACCCGGAGTACTTTTGTCAGTTCATTTGCATCTAAAAGTTACTTGTGACTATTTCCTAACTCTGTTTGATCCCATGAGTCCAGGCTTCTGTCTGCATTTGCCACACCAAAGAAATTTTGTGACTGCAAAATTAAGGCTATCTAGACCTGCAAATGTCACACACAGTATAAGTAAAGTCAATCATTTCAACATTTAAAAAGTTCAACTGAGATCCACCAGGGCTCCTTGACCAATGATTTCCTGAATTAGCTATCTAGGATACGGGATTTTGTTTCTTTTAATGCCTCTCTGGAATGTACTGCATGTCTTGTTTATACAATCCTACTTTTCCGGGAATGCACTGACAGAAGGCAGGCACTTAAAAAATGTTTGTTTTTCTACACTCTGACCTTTAAAACATAGAAAAACAGAGATTGAAAACAATCACAATAAACCAGATGTAATGTATCTATTGGTATATGTGCAAGCTAAACCCTAAATATATACATTTACAAAATTAAACACCAAACACATAGAGAATTTTGAAAGATCAGGTTTGATTTAGAACCTCATAAATTTTCATAAGTAAGATTGATCCAGTCGGATCGTCCTGAGAGGAGAATGTGAAGGAATAGGATCCTGGTTTCGGCATCCTGGGTCAAGGTAATCATAGCCACAGGCACCCAGGCTGGGACCTTGGGTACCTTAGTTCCCAGGTAGCCTCAGAGCCAGGTGGCGCTCCTGGCTCTCAATAAATGCTTACGAAAAGAATTAAAGTAGTTTTGCAAAAAAGAAAAGAAAAACAGGATGTCCTGAGCGAGTGAGTGACAGAGAGAAGATATCCCTTAGGAACAGGCTAAGTTTCAAACTAAGACCAGGAAAGGGAGGCTCTGGCAGGACGAGGGTGGGTAGTGATGGGATCCAGAGGGAAGGGAGATCACTTTAACATTTTGTCTCTTTTTGTCCCACTGTCTTTATGTCCCTTCATTTCTCATTTCCTCCTCAGTTCTTTTTCTTTTCTACTTTCTTCTTTATTTTAATGTCCTTTGTCTGCTCACTTTATTTTATCTCCTTGATTCTCTTTACTGATTTTTTTTTCTTCCTCTAGTCACCAGCACTACTGACTCCATTCTCTGTAAGTTACTATTAATTATGGTTTGGTCCAATGTCTTCAAGCAAAGTGGCAATAAACTGTCGGTAATGGGCACATCCTGTCACTTTTAACAGATTTCAGTAGAGATACATAAAAGCAGTAGGCAAGGCCCACAGCCAAGAGAATAAAGAAGTACAACAGGCTTTAGCCAGTTATGCAAAGAAGTGTTACTCTTCCCGACATGAAGGGGTAGTGGGTCGGGGTGAAGAGGTCTGACTCCTCAATCAGAAATGATTTCCAAAGAACAGCCCTGTTTCCAGCTGGCACCATCACACTAGCAAAGCTCTGTGGGAGGGACATTTGTTACAGATGCAACACTTTCCCAGTGGCAAAACTGTAGTAATTCCACAGTGCTTCTCTAAAATATAACCAAAATAAGGACAGCATTGCAGATGAAATCATCTCTCTCCCAGGTGACACTGTGAAAATAGTTTTACCTTTAAAACAGTTTGCTGAGTGGATTTAATAGTTTAGAGGAATATGATTATAATGCCCAATAGGAAAACATTCAACATGTTTAATGTGAACATTCTATTGGAGTACAAGATACAGACAGAAAAGAGTACCCATCCTATGTATACAGGTGGATGACTTTTCACCAGTCATATACCTAGTTCCTAAATCAAAACAAAGTATTATCAGAATCCTAGAAGCGACCCCCTTCCCCCATCCAGTTATACTTATCACAACCCAAGGGGAATCATTATCCTAACATCAAAGATGTTTACTTTGCCTGATTTTGTTCTTCATATGATATTTAACATAATATTTCATTTATTACTCATTTTACTATTTATGATGCTTAATATTTTTAAATAATTTCATTTGAGCCAGGTTATTTTTCTTGAAAATAACATGCATGGAATCGAAAACCTCTATGAATGAAAAATTCACACAAAAATTTACCAATGATATAATTAACTTTGACAGATTTAAAACAAGTATGTCAGGGATTAGGTTGCATAGTTAGGACACTATAGCAATGTGTAATCTCAAGAAACATAATAAACTAAGGGAAAAGAGAACTATTTCTCTAATCAATTTATAAATGCAAACATGAACTTAAATGTTTAATAAGTTGTCATACCATGGAATTAATTTAAGTAACATTTATTTTAAAATAACAATCTGAAAGTTATTACAAATAAATATAAAGTTCTAGGCTGTTTTCCAAAATTCCATTACATAATAAAAGGATAGATGACACCTCAGTTTTATAACAGATTATGAGGAAAAAGTCCTGGGAGATTTAGCTGAGCCAATTGCTTGGTTCAACTTCTTTAAAAAGCTAATTCAATCCCAGGCTGTAGTAACAGAAGTATTGCATTGGCCAAAAAGATGGTTCTGGGTTTTCCTTACGATGTTACCCATAATGCTCAGGAAGAATAATGCTTGTATTCTCTCAAACTGTCATACCCTTTCTGGCATGTCACATGTTCTTTGTTGTACCTTAAAAGACACAAGGTACTTTTGTACCTAGTTGTAAACTAGGTTGTCTGGAGGAGAGAACGCAATTTCTTCAAAAGATGTGGTAAAGGTTGGAGAAACAGAAATATTTAGGGCTACAGAATAGAGTTTTGGGGGACATGACAGCTGTCTCCAGATATTTCAAGAATTGCCATGTGAACGGCAGAATGGATTTAATCAAAACTTTTCTTGAGGGTAGAACTGGCAAAAATTAAGTAACAAGGAAAAGGTTTTGCTAAATATATATAAAAATTTCTACCTAATAATTATAGTTGTCCAGTAGCAGAACTGGCTGAATCAGAAGACTATTTCCCATTAGAGTAGAACTTAACCTTCAGGAAAATAATTTTCTCCAAATTTAAGAAAATTCTACCTAACAATTGTAGTTCTACAATTTGCTGACTCAAAAAGGCAATGATTTCCATAGTTACCAAGTGTCTGCAGAGGGAAGACCATGTTTACGGATGTTTCTACCTACATACGGAAGTCATTACAGAACATTGAGGTCTCTTTGAATGTTAAATTTCAATGATTTTATGTTTTATAATCATTGAATAAGTTTTTATACTACCTCTTTTTCTTAAAAAGGTAATTAAATTTTTCAATATGTTTTTTCTTTTTTATTGAAGTAGAGTTGATTTACAAAGTTCTGTTAGTTTCAGGTGTACAGAAAAGTGATTCGGATATATATATATGTATATATATACATACACACACATATACATATATATGTATATATTTTATATATTTATATTCTTTTTCAGATTCTTTTCCATTATAGGTTATTACAAGATATTGAATATAGTTCTCTGTGCTCTACAGTAGGTCCTTGTTGTTTATCTACCTAATATACAGTATTGTGTGTATGTTGATCCCATACTCCCAATTTATCCCTCTCCAACCCCTAAATTTTGCAATGTTTCAAAACTTGGGCACAATGTATTTTGGTAAATAACTAAGCCTATTGAAACTTTCTGCACTAGCAACTAGTGAGTTGCCAAACCATCACATATCTCTTGTGTCAATCAGGATGATCAAACTATTGATGCAGTAACCAAAGCCCCGCAGCCTCAGCGGCTTTGGAGAACAAAGTTCATTGCTTGCCCTTACTCCGTGTCCATCACAAGCTGCCTGGGTCTAAGCTCAAGGTCTTCCTGGACCCAATTTGCAGAGCAGCCAGCTCCCTGTAACACTGCTGGTTATTAAGGCAGAGGAAGAAACAGTGGCAAGTCACACACACTGTTAAAGCTTCCACCCCATGGGCATACACATCACATCTGCTCAGATTTCATCGGTTAAAGGAGGTTTATTAATTAGGAATTTTAACAGTGGGTGGGAGGACCTGTCAATTACACTTCCTCTATTTTGCTCTTTTGCTTCACGTCAGGACTGCTGGCCAGTAAGAGAAAGCCCTTTACAGATGCCTACAGGAAACGCAGCCTCCTTGCAATGATTTCTCTGCGTCCTTAAAAACAAACAAACAAAGAAGCCTGTGCAGCACACTTATGATGCTAGTGCAAACTACAGCTGAAGTTGGAGTAAAAGATACTCAGACTTGAAACTGGTCTATCTTAGCTCATTGTCTCTCAGTGTACCAGGGAGAATTCTCAGTTATTGACTTGGTGTTATTGGGTGATTAGAAATGAACTTTATTCTGAGAAATTGGGAGGCTCATGTACTAATTCCATATGAATACATACAAATCTTGTAAAGATTATGGTTGATCTCACAAGTGGAACAGATTACACACGTACACACACACACACACACACACACACACACACGACGAAAGCCTCACTAGTCACTGCTTCTGGAACTAAGAAATTAAATCAACTTTCACATATTACAATGTTTCCTCCTCCTTCTATTACTTTGCTTTTTTTCCTCTGGAAATATAAAATAAAAATCTAAATCTTCCTCAAAATTATTTGTCTTTATTTCACCAAAATTCCATTTTTGTGGGCAAAAGACAAGACGACGTAGCTGTGAGTAGCAGTCTCCTGTGAAAACAGTGAAACATTCATCGCACTGAGATATTTTTGATCAGTGACCTTAAAAGGAAGTTGGCTATTACAGGTCAAATTTTAATTCTTCCAAAATCATTTCCCATATGCCTCCAGAATCTGCATATTCCCCTCCTCATTTCTTCTCTCACGTGTCCTTTTCACTCCCTCCTGCTTGCCTAGAGAAGGGTTCTCTCTTGTTTTAATGATCTAGCATTTTAAATGGAACTAACTGCCTTCAGAGCTGTCTTGACAGATTCTCACAAAACCATGTCATGATGAGAAGCATTTCAGACAGTTTCTATATTTAACAAATCTGTGTGGAGTGTCCCCTTGTGTCAGGATGGAGACCAGCTACAGGGATTTAGGGATGAGCAAGCCCCAGCGCCCGACCTCAGAGAGGTAACAGTCCTGCAGGAAAGACTGAAAACCAATTATGGGATCATAATGGAGCACCTCATAAACGTCAGCACGTTCCCATCTTCATTATTTCCTTTCCTTTCAAGTATTTAAACATACTTAGTCCCAAATAGAAAACAATTTAGAAATCATCCCCAAATGCCTGTCCCATGACTAAGGCTGCCTAACCCACCTAAGATTCTTCTAACAAATGTAGGGATCTTTCTTATAGATCCTTGGGACCTCTCCCAGGAAATTCGGATCTGTTAGACTGGAATGGGTCTCTGGAATCTAGTTTTCCAAAGCTCCCGGGTGATTTTTCTACACAGCCAATTTTTGAACTTCTGTATCAGAGCAAATAATGAGATTGCCTTTCCACACACACACACACACACACACACACACACACAAATACACACAAAGAAAAAAACAGGCAATAAAGAATCTTTTAATGACATAAGAGCCTATCAGTGTATTCCTACAAACCAAAATATCGAAAGCAATATAGGTCTAATTTTTAAAATGGAAATTTTGAGTAACTTGTGGGTATGGAGAGAGTATTGCTTCTTACCATGAAATGGTAAAAATGGAGCAGCCCCTAGCTTATATGGTAGTAATATGTCTCACAGGTTAGGAATATATAGTAAAAGAGCTAAACTACTGACTCCAATCAATTATTACCAAAGTAACATTAAATGGGTCAATAGTTTACATAAAACAGTTTTTGCAAGATTACAAAGTAAGTGGAATGAAATACATGTAATCAATAGTCGATACAAAACCAAAGGAAATGGGGAATGTTAAAAGACAATTTACTTGCCTCAGAGTAAGGAAAATACCCTGAATAAAATGGACCAAAATGGATAAAGAAGAAAAACAAGTAGTCAAGTTTGAGAAAGAAGCATTTGGGAGAGCTAAGATGAAGTTAAGGGAGTGGCAAATAAATCAATATACATCAGCAAGGGGGAAGGAAAGGAAGATGGTGCAAGAGTTTAAAGTACATGCTAACGCATTTTCAAGTAGCAGAGGAACTGATATGAGAATTTATTGAGCAAAAAGAATGTATATCTCATACATAACCACATAGCTAAGTGCCCCGGCTTATTCCCAGAGCTGAGTACTGAGGAATTCAACTAGCCAAGTGGGGTTTGGGAGAGGATCATTTAAATTCTATTGTATTGTATCCCAAGCCCTGGGAATAGAGCATCCGTCCACAAAGAAAGGAATTGCAAATATTCAATACAAACAAGCTGATGGTGCAGAACCAGAAGGCATCAGACAAAGAAGAGACACAATAAAATCCAGCAGCTCATAAATAAACTAGTAAACTAGCGGAGTCTATGCAATTCCAGTAAATCTGGAAATCCATGGAGTTAATGTTTAGGTTAAAATCAGCCGCGCTATGTGATAGCACATGAGGCTATTACATGGGAAAAAAAAAATGTGAAGGTTAATTCATCAACACTCAGAAACAGAGTCGGAGTAAAAAGAAAAAATACACTGCACGATTTTAAAATTCAATGCAGCGAGTCATTGAGCGTTTCGTGAGAAATCGGTTGCAATTTTTGGCTTAGTTCTCGAAGTAGAACATAATCTTCCAGAAGGTATCAAATGCTCTCCAAGTCTAAAGACACAGATTAACATTGTAATCAAGTTTGAGAATTAAGTCTACCTTTGGACAATTATGGACAGCTTGGGTCACCTCATTAGGGGCTTGGTCACAGTCTACTGCATGACATCTGACGCGAACCGTTTCCAAGCACAGGTCTGCTTCTTCTATTATTAATTTCTACCCGAGGGCAAATGCCAGGAGAACTTACTTTAGTTTCTGCCACCTGCTGCCATTTCAACTGTCAGGAACAGCGGGAGACAAAAATGAAAGCACCACCTTAAAGAAAGGCTGCGCCACAGTGTCATTTTGAAAACTGACAGCTTCATGCAGTCCCCAGTCTTAAGGAAGGGGATTTTCTCTTGTGCCTTCTGTTGCCATTTTGACAAAGGAAGACATTCTCCCCCCTCTAGATTCAGGAGAATGGTTCTCTTGTTGAAATCCAAAATTTGGGGGGTGAAAAATACATCCGCAGGGTCCGGCTGAATCCAGGGGTTGCTTTTAAAGTATCAGAAGCCCAGAAAGATGAGTCGATTCTTGAAGGAAATGACATTGAACTCGTGCCAGATTCAGCTGCTTTGATTCAGCAAAAGCCACAAGAGTTAAAAACAAGGGTGGGAGGGAGACACAAGAGGGAGGAGACACCGGGATATATGTATATGTATAGCTGATTCACCTTGTTGTACAGCAGAAACTAACACACCACTGTAAAGCAATTATACTCTAATAAAGATGTTAAAAACAGCAACAACAACAAGAATATCAGAAAATTTTTGGATGGTATCTCTGTTTCTGAAAAAGGACCAGTTCATCACGCTGATGAATAAGATCTGAGTGATCCAGCTACAGAAACTGCAAGAGGCCAGACTCATATGTGATAAGTTAGAAACGGATGAAAGCTCTTTTGACTTGGGGGAAAAAAAAAAGGCAAGTAGAAACAGATTTGCAAGTCACAAGTGGGAACTTCTTTACCCCAAAGACTGTAAACTATTGTGGGACACGGCATAGCTTAGAGTCTGTTCGTTCAAAAGAAAAGAAAAGAAGAAAAAAAAAAAACACTGGAGAAATGGATTTTTCTGTCTGACCTTTAATACAATAAAGAGTCTAATTTACAGTGTGAGAGAGCCCACAACAAACCAAGAAGATAAAGCGATGCCAAGATTTTAATTTAAAATAAAATAAAGAGAAACTATATTAGCTTTGTATTGTGTAAAAAAGATAATTCAGAAAAGATAGCTCTGAAGGAGACAAGAGGCTGAAAGTAACAGAGTGGACAGCTGCTTCAAGGCTAATTGTTAAAATCCAGGAAAGTTTTTTAAAAAGAAAATTGCTTTTCTTTTCTCCCGAGGCACCATGTTGTGGGATACTTCTACTCATTGAAAGGAAGAGCAGGACAGATATACATCCTTTTTTCCCTTCAGACAAGTGTTGTCATGAAATACAAGTATTTTGAAGAAATACAAATTCTATAACTACTGACTTTATTTCATAATAAAAGATACCTTTAGGGGCTTCCCTGGTGGCGCAGTGGTTGAGAGCCCGCCTGCCGTTGCAGGGGACACAGGTTCGTGCCCCGGTCCGGGAAGATCCCACATGCCGCGGAGCGGCTGGGCCCGTGAGCCATGGCCACTGAGCCTGCGCGTCCGGAGCCCGTGCTCCGCAACGGGAGAGGCCGCAACAGTGAGAGGCCCGCGTACCGCAAAAAAAAAAAAAAAAAGCAATGATTTAAAGGCTGGGCAAAGGTGCTTCTTAATGACTTTTGGCAAAAGCAGGAACCCTTCTCCGATCCTACTGGTAGAGGTAGGAGTGAGGGGCTAACTGGGGTGGAGAGTTAGAGGCTGGGAAATAATGGCGTGTCCCACCCCGACACCACCACGCAAGGTGCTGAAGGACTTGACCATCAATTCTATCTTGAAACATTTCTTTCCTTTTTTCTAAGACGTCCTAATTTTCCTCCAACTTCCTTCATTCTTCGATCTCTACTTTCTTTGAAAACTTCCTTTTCTGAACACTAAATTTAGATCACGCTGGGTTCTCTCTATAGATAAGAGATATAAATTTTGATATAGATGAAGATGACAGCACATAGAGTTCAGCATGTTGGTCCACAGTGGGCTTAAAACCAGCATCTATATATATATGAACATATATATAGTCCCATAGATACATGCAGGTGTATATGTATATACAGATAAATGATACATATAAAATATATATTTGTATATACACATAGTTTATATATACATTCACTGTAATACGTGTACATTGTTTTTGTGTGGGTGTGTGGGTCTGTATTCTCACCCTAGAATATCTCATCTCCTCATGGCTAAAGCCATGACCTATTCATGTAGATAAGTTGTTAAACAGACAGGATACAACCTTACCATGAAGGCACAGTCCTACATCATAGCAACTGAACGGACAGGTCCAATTTTGATCACCTACATTCCCTTAAATTCAACAAATCTGACACTAAACTCATCATCTTCAAAATCAACTTAATTAGGTTTAAAAAAAATTTTTTTAAAGAGAGCAGGAGAGGGCTACATATTGAATCCTATACTGAAGATCTCACCAGGCACAAGCGCACACAGATGCACGACTGATGTCCTCTGAACGTTCCTCTCTCCTCCACTTGGCTGTGTTCTTCTGTGATGATTCTTTTCTCCATCAGGCTCTCACCTCATTGAAATTTTCTTTCCCAGCAGATCCAATTAAAGGCCAGAAATTCAATTCATGTTCCTACTTTAGGTTAAATGTCCATCCCCAAAATAATTGTTGTAGCCTGAGGCATGGAATATTGACTATCCAAGCCTGGGATAGAAGCCAGAAAGATGAACACAGACCATATGTGGAAGAGGGTTGTTTCCCCAAAGGAAGGTGAAATGCCATTCCTAGAGGTGGGGAATGAATATTGGGCAAAGACAAGAGATTCTATGATGGTTTGTTCTTTAATTATCTATGGAATCATATGGCCGTTTTTCTTGACTACTTTTTCTAAAATAGGCCCCCTTTTAATTGCTTCTTTTAACTCACTTGCTTCATATAACTTATAATGCTTGCAATTTGCAATATTTCTTTTCATTTGTTTATTAACTGTCCAACACACTAAATCAGGGCAGCTTATTCAGTTCAACACAGCTGCATGAAGGCAAGAATTTTGTCTGCCATTTTTGGTTTTGGTTTTGTTATCTCAAGTGCCTAGCACGATCCCTGGTACATTTTTTTAACTCAAGAAATATCTGTTTTTAAATGACAGAATTGCACACAATGCATATGAAAAATATCTAGAAATACTTCTTTAAATGTTAACAGCTATCAGTGTGATGAACTTTTGGGTAATTTTTTCTTTTCTTTTTTTTTTTTTCCTTTGTTTCCAAAATGTCTGAGCACATAAGAACATCTACAGTTTTCTTTTCATTTGTTTCCTTTTCATAAACAATATAACACTTTAAAATTTGTTTTAAAATTGTAAAACAAACAAACAAACATACAGCTTTGTTGAACTGCCTGGAGGCAGATGAATTCCAGGGGCAGGTGTTGTAGTTGCCCAGATATGAATGGCTTGGGTTGGGTAGGGCCAGAGGGCCTGCAGACTGAAGAGATCCTTCCACAGCTCCCATACCATCTTATCTAACGCCTTTGCTATTCTAGAAGAACTCAAAGTATCTTCCAAAAACCCTCACTCACTCATACAATTTTGTGCATTCTTTGTACATATCCTGCCTTGAACTTATAGTCCAGGTATCATTTTTACAAACACTTGATGCAGACAGCCTGCAAAGCATATAAAAGAGGTGGTATGGCAAAGTAGAAACAGCACGAGTCTTACAAAGAAACAGTGGGAAAAGCCATAGGCTTTGGCGTAAGAGAAACATGGCTTGACTTAGGCATCCCTGAGCATGTGCCATTGGACTTCACACTTATGAGTCGTGAGCACTGAGAATCTATGGCTCGTGGAGAGTGCAAGACTGTGTGGTCATCAGAGTCACCTTCAAACATTCTTCATGTTTCACGAGTTACAAATGTCTGAAAACTTTTCCTTCCTATTGTATCTTTAAGTAACCTTTCCTTTCACACTTATATTAAATCCTTGCCTTATCCTGTGTTAATTGTCTCAGTAAACCCACTCATTAGGCTACCATCCTTGCCCACATGTAAGGGGCTCTCTTGTATTTAAGCCTTTACGTTTCACTGTGAAATGGCTCTTAATTTCTTAATCTGGGACAACAACAAATTATTTGGGAAGAACACACTAGCCTGAAAGGACCACTATCAACGTTGATGTCAGATGCTTACAGAGACCACCAAATGGAGTTAAATTTATTAAGACAAATAAGCTTAGTGCAAATTTCACCATTTTTCTGGAGGTTTGATCTCACAATGACAAGCGTTGGATGTTAAAGAAAAGACTTAAGAATCACTTTTAAGAGCATACAGTATGTGGTTATATTGCTGAAGTAACAAAAATATAACCAGGGAACAGATGAAAGAGTAAATGGGTACTTTTGTATGGGGATACATTTTTCAGAGACAGCACCATACATACATTCTTAAAATGCCTTATCCCAGAAAACATAGATGGAATTAAAGACAATCTCCTCTAAAAACAGTGTCTCTGGTAATGATAAAGATCTCCCTTGTGCTGAAAAACACATGAGAAGTTTGAATAAATTGTTTCATGGAAATGGAGCAAAGAAAAGAGAAATGTTTCTAAATTAAATTAGTTTCTATAATATGTTTATAAAAACTTATATGGTGATAAACTTCAATAAATTAAATATTTTAAGTAGACATTTGACCATCTCCACTACAAGTCACAGACAGGAAGTAGGGAAGAGGAGTATATGACCTTGGACATGTTTCTTAAGTTTTCTACACCGTAATGTCCTCCCAAGTAAAACAGGGATATAATATCTACCTCATAGGGTTATTCAGAGAATTAAATGAACTAAGTACTCTACGTCACATCTATTATCAGTCTATACACACTTCACAGAGGATTTCACGTCTGGTGCACTCTTTCAGCACTTGCGCACCAACTTGATATTTAGCTGCCTACCCACTTATTTGTCATCGCCCACATGGGCTGCAAACAGAAGAGAGCAAACGTCATACATTTTCAGATCGCCCTTGCACCACAAAGGTCCCGTGCATGGTTAAGGTACCCAACAATACTGCTGAGTAATGACATGTGATTCCTCGCTAGGCACCTCAGCATTTTAGCATTTGTGTCCCACAGAGTTTATAAATGCATCAAATGAATTATTTCACTAAATAAAACACACGGCTAAAAGATTGCAAGTCCCTCCGTGAGTCTCTCAGGCACTGTAATTTTTTCCCACAGCTGTCCTTTTCTGACTTAAATTGTCCCTTTCCAGTTGAATCAAAGTGTTGAGCATTCATGGTCTATTTCTTTTGACAATATTTGCCTCTTCCCAGAAAAGCCAAACAAGGCTAAGGAAATGGAATAGACTTTGGTCCTTTATATGTATTACCTTTAATCAAAAACTGCATCATCTGATGCCCAGCCAATGACCAGGTCACAGGGAAGACGAACTCCCGGGAAGGCAAAGGATGAGCAATTCTCAATCTATGCGCTGTCGTTTGGGCTCACTAGGAACTGTCCAATCCCCCAATACCTTCCCCCATTCTCTCTGTCCATCTCTCTTTGGCTTGGTTCCATTGCCTGAAATACAGCAAGTAGAACTTTATTTGTAGCAGCCATCATCTGGAGATATAAAGAGCCTGTCATATTCAAGTATCCTAGAGAGATTATGCTGATAGGAGAAGACTACTCATGAGCAAGTAATCCTAGCTGGAAAACTTTCTCGCAGCTCCCCCATGAGTAACAGAAAGGAGACGTCCTGCATCCCCTGAGGGGAGGTGAACTAGTAAAGGATGTACCGTCTGTTGCAGAAGCCTCCATGAGAACTGAGCAAGCCAGAGTAATAGGCTTCACCAGATACCTACTATGAGACAAGCATATAGTAAAAAAAAAAAGAAAAAGAAAAAGACACTCATCATTGCATTAGAGTTTTCCTCCATTTTACTAGATTTTAGTTTTACTAGATTTACTAGATCCACAAGTGATGATTAACTCCTTTGGGCCTCAATTTTCTCAGAAGATGACGACGTGATGAGATAATGAATATAAAATGAGGTGACCTATCTTAAGAGATTAGTACTGGGATCTGTAGAAGCTAAATAGAGGTTAATTCCTCTTCCTATTTCTTAAACGGGTTAATGGAACTCTTTTGCCACAGAGATTATTGGGAGGATTGAATGAGCTAATAGACAGAAAAAGAGTTTGCCAAATGTAAAGCACCATACTGATATTCATTCGTCCGACCACTAGCACGAGAATTATGTCTGGTCAGTTGACAAGGATCTGTGTCTCCAAACTGAGCACCGGTAGTTGTACTGGGTGTCAAGTCTAGTTGGTTGCACGAGTGAAGTAGAAAAATCCCCATTCTGGGAATCCAGAAACCTGGCTTTGACACCTGCTACCTCTGTGAATAGGTCACATCACCCCCCAAGCCTTGGTTTTCCTTTTGTAAAACGATTATAACACCTACTCGGCAGTCGTTATGATATTTAAACAAATTCAGGGAGATGAAATTCCTTCTAAAATTGTAAGGAGGCAGCAGGTCGGGACAGGAGCTGAGCTGGCTTATCAGCTCCGAAGCCCAACAAATGGCTGAACTTCTCTGAGTCTCAACCCTGCAGCATCAAGGCCTCGGGGTCCTTGCAGAGATGTAGTGAGGTAGGATATCATGCTTCTCAAACATCTCAGCCAGAGTCCCTTTAAGAACACAGGAGACTTCCCTGTGCACCCACGGGAACCAAGTGGAAAAGTGGAAAGGGCCGCTCCAAGCATGCAATTTCTTTTCAAACAATAAATTGATTGCTATATTTTATGCAAACAGCACGTTCTCCTGCACAATATGAGTGTATTTTTATTTTCAAAAATCTTTCGCCCTCAAATGCAGTAATATTAATTTTCCAGGAAGAAACACTATATTTACCCACTTATTCAGAATAACCCAGTGCATCGCTACATGGTATATGTACCCAGTTTGAGACACAGAATGTTGTAAAAAGGTTTACCAGGGCTTAGGTTATAGAAATCATGCCATCGTATTTGTTCCCTCCAAAGGGCAGCTGCATTGTCCCCAGCAGAGCTTTCCTGACTGACGCAGCCACTCTACCCCCTCCTGAGCGCCTCTTCAGGGAAGATGCAACCATATGAGTTCTTTGCAACACACGCCATTCATGCCACTCCCACCTGAGAGCAGGTTCTTTTATAACTGAACCTCTTCCCAGAAAAGTTTGTTCAAGTGTCATTCTGAAGATTCTAAGATTATTTAGAACGCATCAAAATCGTTTTAAACCCCTATCATGCATTGGTGAACTCACAGATGATTTTCAGTAGAAGCAGAGAACTTAGTCTTACATGGCCATATCCCAAGTTATGTCGTCTAAAAATATGAAAACTGATGTGTTGTCTTAAGTAACTGTAAAAATTTACTGTCCTCCACTATTTTCATACATACTTCTCTCTGGATCTAGGCTCCAGATGTAGAGTGTAAGTTTAGGCTATTTTCATCTTGTAAATTAATACTATAAAAATACGTGGGTCAATACAGTTATTCTGCATTAGTTAGCGACCCAATTTTCTGTGTCTTAGTTTTAGCATTAAAACTGTATCGTCTTTGAATGCACCCTCCGTGTCTTATTCAACTTAGCACCCGCCCATCACTTGGCAAGCAGCCTTGCCCATAATAGGATCTTGGAAGAGGTTTGTTCAATGCGTGAATTATGGATCTTCCCATAAACGCCCTTTGAGATTTAATGACTTTCTCTCACAAAACACGTTATGGATACTGTAATTTAACCTGTGATTGTAAACTTTATCACAAAAACTTTGGAACCCAACCAAATTTGTTTCTCTGAAGTTTTATCATTTATTGAAATTCTTTATGTCAGGGCCATTCAAGTAAAAAGCCTATACGTTACAATTAGTAAAATCTTGTCTAATAGAAAGTGATTCTCACAGGCAGCATAAGAATTTTCTGATTTTCTATTTTAAAACACAGTAAATGGCTTTAACTAAACACATTTTAAAAGTCAATTATCTTATGTACCTAAACCTAGCATGTTCCCACAGGCTCCACATTGACCTGTGTCCACTATTCTGCTGTTTTATATGGCAACAGTGTGACCCCTTAGTAGCGACATACAGTAATTTCAATACCTTTGTTCATATTGGTATTGACAGATTAAATCTAGGTTTACTATTTAAAATAATCAGATATTTATTTATGATGTCTTCATGATACAACTTACCCTCTTCCCTTCATTCTTTAAAACTCTTCATCTTGGGGCTTCCCTGGTGGCGCAGTGGTTAAGAATCCGCCTGCCAATGCAGGGGACACGGGTTCGAGCCCTGGTCCAGGAAGATCCCACATGCCGCGGAGCAACTAAGCCCATGCACCACAACTACTGAGCCTGTGCTCTAGAGCCGGCGAGCCACAACTACTGAGCCTGAGAGCTACAACTATGGAAGCCCGCACGCCTAGAGCCCATGCTCTGCAACAAGAGAAGCCACCGCAACGAAGAGTAGCCCCTGCTCGCTGCAACTAGAGAAAGCCCACGTGCAGAAACCAAGACCAAACGCAGCCAAAAATAAATTAAAAAAAAACTCTTCATCTTTGCTCCCTTCTTTGCTGACTGATCTTAATTTGCCAGTTATTTTGATAGAAATAAGTTTGATTTAAACTGTGGAAAATAACTCTTGGAAGAATGCTATCTAACTGAATAACCTTGCAGCTATCTCTCTGGAATGTTATATCTTCTAAACAGAAAATGTCTTTTATTTTTAAAATATCCTATTAAAATATTCCATGCTATTAAATAAATCCTCTTTTTAAACAATACTAGGCACACTAGATGAGATACAACATATTTCAAGTTGATACTTCCCCCAACATTCCAAACACCAAAAATCAATTTTTTTAGATCTGCTAAAAGCAAAATGGCTGAAAAAGTACTAACTGCCAAAACAAACAAAAAAGTCTAAACAAGTATCAACCCCCAACCTGGACATAAAACTCCTGCCGTCACTGCTCACTGTACACTCTGCACTTAGATGTCTGCCATCTCTCCTTCCTACTAATACTAAAATGCAACTATCACTTTATCAACTTATAAGAGTATTCCCTCATTTATTTTATCTACATGACCAGTAGGTTTACAAACCATTAGTGCCATAGCTACTATGTCCAGAGCTATAACTATTTCCTGGTTATTACAAAAAATCAGAAGGCATCTCTCCAAGTCTTGTACAAAAGGAGATCATTCAACCACTAACATCAGTGGAGGCCCTCGATATTCAGTTGATGCAACAGAATCTGATTCTCTGCACACTGATTCTAGGAATGTAAGTTTGGATTAGAAATATATTCAAAGTACAGATTATGCCACCCTTAAAAAGATGCAAAGATCAAGGAGAAAGAAACTCATCTGGGGGTAATCAACTTAGAAAACAAAATGATTACGATGTAAGGTTGTAATAAGTTCATACACCCCATGTTGGTTTCACTTGTGCATTTCTTATAGAATTAATTACCTTACTAAGTATGCAAAGATGCATCTTGGAGATGTTTATTGTATTTTGAATGAAAAGATATTAAGCAAATTTGGGACTGCAGGATATGAGCTGTAATTTGGTGACTGTAGATGACATGAGTATACAGAGGAGGGGAAGTTCTGGGGCAGGAAGACTGTAAGCCCAGGTCTGAGGCAGGATCCTGAGGGTCATGGGTTTAATTGAACAAACAGACAAGAATGAGCAAAATGCATGCTCTTCATCTGCCTCCAACAAGTCTGAAGTCCAGTCACAGGCGTATTTCAAGTAAATCAAAGGGTATATGGGGAGGGGGGTGGAGTAGAGACAGGTGAAGGAGTCCAGTCACCTGGCGGGCAGAGCAAAAAAGTTTGAACACAACTGAGGATAAAAAGGGAGCCCAGGGCTTCCCTGGTGGCGCAGTGGTTGGGAGTCCACCTGCCGATGCAGGGGACACGGTTTTGTGCCCCGGTCCGGGAAGACCCCACATGCCGCAGAGAGGCTGGGCCCGTGAGCCATGGCTGCTGGGCCTGCGCGTCCGGAGCCTGTGCTCAGCAACGGGAGAGGCCACAACAGTGAGAGGCCCGCGTACTGCAAAAAAAAAAAAAAAAAAAAAAGGGAGCCCAGAAGAGCATGCATAGACTGGCAGAATAGGAAAGCTTTAGAAGTTACAGGTCCTTGTGAGAAGGGAGTAGAAGGTTAGGACTTTAGGCAGCATTGTAGATTTGGCAGATACTGCGATGAGTGTCAGGGAAGGACAGAGTTTGATTAGAGATCTCAGAGCTTGAGCAACGCCTTAAAATATTTAAGTCCAACACTCAGTCATTCTGGTCGGCAAAGTGAAATAAAAACAAACGTCTACAGAGTCTGGGAAACAAGCAACTGGGAGGAGCCTGAAGAATCAGTACAACTGATGTTGAAATTACTAATGATACCGAAGAAATGTAGATTGCAAGAGCTGCAATTACGGCATAAGGTGGAAATCGGTGAATTCATTCTACTGAAGACAACTTAGGGCTTGTTGAAAAATCAACATTTTCACACATAAATTTTATATAAGTTGCATTTTAAAGCAATCAGCTCAAAGGATAGAGATGTTTGCAAAGAAGCAAGTGACATGAGGCCAGGGTTGTTCAGTAGGCACGTCACCCCTTTTCCTCATGGGAGATGCTCTCAGGTTATCGTGATGGTTTCCAGTTCATCCAGGAGGGAGACATGCTGGACATCAAAAGCCAAGAACAGGAGTTCTCTGAGCGTCTTAGTTCCCAGACAACCTTGCCACATTTACCTAACGTGGTTGCACACTACTTCGATAAGTCAAATTACCCAAATCTAACTTCCAAGTTATAGGTACAATCTCTGGTATACACCCAACGCCATATTGTTGCATTATTCAAAGACCATATAATAATGAGTAGGCAGTCCGCATGTACAGTCACATCGTAATTACATTTTGATAATCATTGTGCAGACATGCACCGTCATTAATCTTCTGCCCCACGTGGCCTGGGGAACTGAGTAGAGCAGACCTAGCTGAGGTCTATCAGCACAGATTTAAAGAAACAAGAAGGCCTAGAGGGAGATACTGGGGTCACATGAGCTCTGATGGAATTTGATCGTAGCCACAAAGAATTCTTGGTGAGATTCTGGTCAGGGCATTTAAGGGGGCCAATAGATCTTGAGCTGTGCAAGATTAGAACTTATTTCTGCAGTACTATAACTAACTAGACAGCCATCCTCAGTGTAAAACAGACAAGCTTTGTAAATGAGTATTACCTGTCAATGTATTTCTTTATTTAGTACAATTATTATATTTGCAGCACTGCACCCTACCTCCAACTCCATCCTGGTCATCATTTTTATCAGTGTCTTTAAATGGAGACAGAAGACACACAACAAATTCTAAGATCATATGAAATAGGACCAGTTAAAAAAAATGTATCAAACAAGCGTCAAAATGCAAACAGAACAAGAGAAAACAAAAACAAAACCTATAGGCTAAAATAATGAGCTTACTAAAAGGGAATATTTAATTGGGACAGAAATCGCATATTTGTACTAAACACATCATTTATAGTTTCTAACAGACCACACCACCCCTTCTAAGGGGTTTCCCTCCTACGATTCCAGCTGCAGTTGTGTCTTATACAGCAAAATGCACCAGTCTGGATGCAGAGAACTTAAAGGGGGGCGTCTGATCCAAGGATGCCATTCCCAGATTGTTCCATGAGTTTTGGGGGGGAAAGAAAAATATCAGAATTGGACGGTAACTGCTTTGCAATATGCAAAAATCGCATGATAATTTTTAAGAAGAGCTAAAAAAGAAATCTTAATCTTAAGAAAGAAGCTATAAAATAGGGAAAAGGCCAAGAGTGTGAAAGAAAAGTAGACAGAGCTGAAGGCAGTCGTGTGCCAACAGCTGGTCAATAAGCGGGGTGTGAAGAGATCTCTAATTTGCAGCACTTGATAACTGGACGGTTTCTGTGACATGAACACTCCCAGCCTGGCCAGTGTAAGGTGGCCGGTGTAAAGCCACCGAACGTGTGGCTGGAAGAAACGCTGCCGCTGCACTCCCCACACACTCAACAGGCGAGACCGAGAATTCCTGCCCCTTGGCGTGCTGGACTTGCTGGAAACTGTTTCTAGTCTCCATGAGGTTTGGTTTTACCATAGTTATTGTTTGCGAGTGGCCATTAAGTTGCAGTCTCCCTCATTAAAACTGAAGCTAAGTGAATTCATACTCACTATAATTAAGAGTCCCCTGTAAGACTTGCTTGGTTTTGTTTTTTTTTTTTAACGCAATTCAAAAAAAAAAAATGCAAGTGTAGTATGTGGAAGATTTCAGTAGCACAGGCTAGAAGTATTTAGGTGCTTTAGACTGGAGAACGCGGGGTGAACTCTCCATCTCTGTTTAACATAGGATGTGAAAGCTGAATTTCCAACTTCCTTCGTTCGTTTACGTTTTCGGCATTAATGAAAAAAAGACAGTAATGACTAAAGGTGGCTTTGGCGCTGCTCTTGCCCCAAAAGAATTGCAGGAACAAAATTCCCCCGGCTTCTTCCCTTCCGTGAAGAATGGGGACAGAGGTGGGCCACTGATTCAATTATAGCTTCTCGTGCTCATCTCTGCTGTAACACAGTGGTTTCCAGAATGTCATCCCGGGACCAGTACCACCAGTCTCACCTGGGAACTTTTTGGAACTACAAATTCCCTTCTGAAGACCTCCCAAGTCAGAAACTCCGGGGTGAAGCACAATAGTCTTGTTTTAACGAGCCCTCCGGAAATTCTGGAAAAAACTATGAGATCCTTTAGTATCACTCTTCCCTTGGTGGTACTTCCCCTCGTGTCAGGTGTCCTGATGGTTAACTCAGAACGTCAGTGGCAGGGGCCACTTTCATTTTCTACACAAGAATTACTGTTATTAATAGCAATTCAAATTTCATTGTATTTTGCTCTCCTCACAGCTGCCTAACGCACAACCCTCGTTCGCTCAAAGTCTCTCCCCACTTCCGGGGTCTTGGGGGACATCTCTTGTTAGTTTCTGAGACGCATCCTGACACTTTCTGCTCTGACCCCCTTTGCTGATGTCCTGGGAGTGTCACCAGGGCTGGAGAACTTCCGGATCGCAGGACCAAGGGGAAGCAGGCTTATTGGGATAGGGGATTTGCCTTGAAGTTAAGTTTAGAGGCAGACACGCTGTTTCTATGTTGTTTACATGTTACACATCAAAAGAAATGACAATGTCTACACATCAAAATGATCTGCCGGGGAATCTAAAAGATGAGCTAGAAGTCACACGAGTTTGTGTGTACCACGTAAGGAGGGCTTGTACAACTTAGTGAAGAAATGCCGAAAGCAATCATTGTAGTTGACAAATCTAGTGACATTGCTGATGGGGAGAAGCTGAGGGGCGCGGTGAACATCTGCCAGGGGATAAAAGGCTATTGAGAATTAAGCTAATTTCCTAAGCCATCATAGTAACTATAAAAGTCCAAGCAGGGCTTCCCTGGTGGCGCAGTAGTTGAGAGTCCGCCTGCCGACGCAGAGGACGCGGGTTCGTGCCCCGGCCCGGGAGGATCCCACATGCCACAGAACGGCTGGGCCCGTGAGCCATGGCTGCTGAGCCTGCGCGTCCGGAGCCTGTGCTCCGCAAGGGGAGAGGCCACAAGAGTGAGAGGCCCGCGTACCGCAAAAAAACAAAAAAGTCCAAGCAGTATTCAAATTTCCATCGAAGACAGTGAAAAGAATTGACAGGTCCATCCAGCCCCCGATGCATCTTTTGACCTTCCTGTTGAGTAACGTGCCAGCCCTCAACTGTGAGCGTTCCTCAGGAGTAGCAGGGGCTGAGACATCCAGGTGAAAAATCGTGCGCACTTCAATACCACTGCAAATGCATTGCTTGCTCATTCTTCATGACATTTTTAAACTATGGCTTCAGTAGTAATTCGGTGGTAGCAGAGTATACCTGCCTGGGATGTATTTATCCATGCTTTACGGACTATGATAAAATAGCATAGTAATTTATTCTAAACCTAATTCTAATCAAAACCATTTACACAGAAACGGATGTGGTAACAATCCCTAACATTCAGAAACTTCAAAGAAATGAAATATGACAGGTGCTTGATGTCATTCAGCAAACGATGACGTTTCTATGAATAAAGAGAAATACCATATGCAGAAAAATTTAAGTAGTCAAAATGCAACTAACCCAGTTGAAGTGTAGCCAGATTAGTATAGTCTGTTCCAGTGAACTTTCTGGCAGTGCCTTTTCAGTGCCAACATCAATGAAGTTTTAAAAATTAAATCTCAAAAAGGCAACTCAAAGCAAAGCTTCTACTCGATGAATATCTAAGAAAACTAATTTTAGCTTTTGTTAGCTTGCAATATAACATAAAGCAAGACTTGTGTGGGATTCTGTATCTTTTTGGTGAAACAGCTACAATGTAGGTTTTAAGAAAGTGTCTCAACTCAAAACTGTACTTGGCATTTTGAGGACACTGTCATATTCTGCTCCCTTCATGGCTTTGCTCACAGGAGGGAACATAGAACACACAGGTGGGCGGGGAGGAAGTCGTTCACTTGCACGTGGCAGTCTCCTGGCAGGCTCCAGAGGAAATATCAGTGTGAGGTCATGGATTGGCAACACCCCAGAAATAGGAACATGCAGTTCACTTCGTTGCTGCAAATGCTGATTTTTAAGTAAGCTATAGCCATTGCCATAAAATATACACACATTAAAAAAAATCAAATTCTAGGCATCTGATGAAAAGGTATTAGTAAACACTTTTTTTAAAATCCCAAGTTAATATTTATTTTAAAAATTGCAATGAACTCCTTTTTTGTGTTTTGAAAGACTTTGCCCTTGAGTAAACCGATGGCATATTCACACCAGAATCCATAAAATACAAACACTCTTAGAAAAAAGTTGTATTTTTCTAGCAGAAAACAAAAACGAAGCAGCTTTTGCATAACTGTATGGCGTACCTCAGGGTAAGATTTTTTTTCCCAACACCAAAAGGGGAAGAAAGTAAGTTGATACACAGTTCGGTTGCTGTCTTTCCCCTGTGAAAGCTCAGAGAAACAAAGAGAACAATGTCATTGTTTTATGAATTTAACTCTGCTGGAAAGCTGCTCTAGTAAGTTTCTACTGCAGGGCATGCATTTGATGAAAATCTTAAAAGCAGTTGAATGGTATAAACCATTGACTTTTATCCTTCCCTATCATGAGTCCCTTATTCTTTGAAGAATCTTTACCTGGGAAGCTTTCAACTTCCATTGTCATGCGAAGCCTCTTGTATCCAGAGATAAAACTAAATTAACTTTTCAAGGACATGGTGGTCTGGAAAGAGGAAAGTTATTTATGAACTAAACATAAATTCAGAAATCGAATCAGTTCCTCCACTGAATTTAAGTTTTGTGAACAACATACTTTCTCCCTTAGATCTATAGAGATTATAGGTGAAACTCTACCTCCCCACCAAAAAAATTCTGCCAATCAGATTGTATCATTTCTTCGTTGGATTACACCTCTATTCAGTTTTACTTCCGTTAACATGCCACTGAATGAATTCTGAAAGCCAGTTATAGGCGCCACAAATTTTCAAGAAATGTCTTTATTTTAAGTGTTTTATGCTGTGCCGATACAGTAGTATAACTAGTTTTCATCTTGCTGAATATAAATTTCTTCTAGAAAAAGCAGATTTCCTCCTTTCAAAATCTTAAGCCTAGCACTACTCTGCATCCTCATGTAATGTAAAATCAACTGAAAATTAATCTCTGCAATCAGTTGTTTGAGTTAGAAACAGGTAGAAATTGAATACCACCAGCCTCTCCACACACCTGTAATTACACACACACATACACACACACACGTTTAGTTCTTCATATGTGAATTATAGAAGAGGCTCAGCAAATGTGGGTTGTTCTATTGCTAAAGGCAGATACAACTTCAACCTGTGAAGAACATTAATAACAATATAAAATTTTAATATTAATTTAGAGCAAAAAGTAAGCCAAGACTTCAGGCTCTTTCATACAATTACACAACTTATATTTATAAAACGTCTACTCTGTGAAATGCTGTCTAATTATATTCACCAGGTAACCCATTTCCATTTCATTTCCTTCCGTCCCTTGAACTTGACTGGTGTATTTTTTTTTTAATCAAGTCTTAACCCTTTAACCTACTAATGAGATGCCTTAATGGACTGTTGAGTGGCAGCCATTCTTTATCCCTATGATCGCTTCAGTGTTAGCAGAGATGGAAATTAAAATTATTCACTCCAGAGCCTTCATTTGTATTATTATATCATTTTATGTCAGTCTTCATTGATTTGAGTACTTCATGGGCAGCCATGTCTGTGTCCAGTTCCCATGTGCTGCTTTTCTTTTCACAAGCATTTTGGAAGAAGACGAACATTTCTGAGCCACAGTGAATCAGAGTATAAATATCAAAAGATTTCAACAAGAGGGTAACTGAAAAGAAAAAAAAAATCAAGAAAATCTAGGCCTAGCTATAGAAGCAACAGATGTAGATGTTAGGGGACATAAACCCTGTTTACTTTTGGACTAGTGTTTTGTCCAGCCAAGTTTAGGACAGGATAGAGCTAGGACCCAGGTTCCCGGGGTCTCAGCCCAATCTGTCTTCCATTACTCCACTCTGCCATCAGCGTCTCCTTACAGAAGAACACCTACCGTACCAAATAATTTACATAAATCCTTTTTTAAAAAAAAAGAATGAGGGTAGAGATTAGTTGCTTTTAAATGAAAAGTAATTTTTCATTATCTAATTAGGTATCTGTTCATCTGTGATCATATTTACCAGTTGCAATTTCTTATCAAATTCTACATTCATATAAATTCAACTTCCACATGGATGTTTTATCTTCCCTTTCCTTTCATTCTTTCTTTTTTTTCTTCTTCCTTTTTTTTCCCTCTTTTCTCTCTTTATGTTTAAGATAATGGATTTTTTCTACCTTAGCAGTTTTTCCCATCGATAGTGAGTCAGATGATGTAAACCACTGGTAGGTGTACAAATAGAGACTATGTGGGACATGATTATACCAAGATGCTGTCTCCTTTGTCTTTCATATTCAAGTTTTCACCTCAGAGAATGATATCTCTGTGAATAAGTAGAAAAGGTCAGGGTACAATCCACCACATGCACACACCAAACATACTAAGCCTGCCCTTTTGTCCTCTGCACTATATTAGTTTCAGATTTAGGTGACATTCTTTAGCATCACCAACCTCCCTGTTATCCCTGCTAAAACCTAAAAGACATATTTACCTCCTTCCTCTTCCGCATCTCCCAGAATTAACTGATCATAAAGTCCTTCTAATTTTCCTCATGAATAATTTTCAAATTATTCCATCTTTTCCATTTGGTCCTACTATTCCTGCCTTTCCTATCTCTCAGCTGGATGATGGCAATGCACTTTTAATTGGTCTTTTTTGCCCCAAAGCCCCACCTCCATATTACTGCTAAGATGAATTATCTGAATTAAAAATCTGCTGAAAAGTCTTTAATGGCACTTAAAAATATGTCCAAACTCCTTACTCTCTCATGCATGGTCCTCTGGGATCATACCTTTCCAGTGTCTACCGTTTCAGTATTTCCCCACCTCAGCCCCATGTGAACTTCATAACAGTTCTTACAATTGTTTTTACAACCCAGTTCTGGCATCGCTTCCTCCAGGAAGACTTCACTGGCTTCCCAATTTGGAGCTAAGTAACCTGTCTAACCATGACTCTCATAACATCAAACCGCTATATTGGAAATATCTATTTATATGTTTGTTTCTCCCACAAATTTGCAAGTTCCTTTCACAGTGAAAAGTTCTCCTTAAACATCGTAGGTATTCACCTAAGATGTGTCTAACTCTCTAATCAGTGAATTAATTAATGAGGTATGCTGAAAGAAAACATGACCCACAATGAAGATTTTTGAAAGGAAAGATCACCTTCAAACAGAAAAATAGCAAGAAAGATTTCACAGTGGCAACAGCATTTGATGTGAGCATTGTAAGATGCGTAACATCCAATAAGCAGTGTTCCATGAAAGGACTTGTCAGGAGAAGATGTCAAATACAAAAGTGAGAGACTTGTCAGGAAGCAGGATGTAGTCCAGCTTCACAATCTTGGAATACGTGGTTGGTGTAAAATAATGGGTGGAAGTAAAGACTAGAACAAAACGATGAAGGATCTTTACCTGCAAACTAGAGATACTGACCTATGTTCAGTTAAAAAAAAAAAAAGAACTATCATTTATTCAACATAGACTTTGTGATACAGATATAGTGTATATAGACATATATATATATTGTATAGATATAACCTCTTTAAATATATTGACAATTAAACCATGAGTAGATACTATATATCTATTTTACAAATAGGGAAAGTAAGGTATATGGAGGTTAAGCGACTTATCCAAGATCACACAGCTAGTTAGTATAAAACCAGGATTCAAAACTAGACAATCTGGCTGAGAAACTCACACTCTTAAAAATTCTGAGGATTTTAAATCAGGGAAAGAGAAACAAAATCTTGGGATAGGTTTATTTTTAGCCCATCAAGAACCTGCTGAAGTTCTGATTGTCTACTTGATTGGTTGGTTGAAAGCTAGACTCAGTCATGGCCCAGGATGGATGAAGTTAAAAGGACAGCACTTTTTTTTTTTTTTGAGTAATGTAAAAAGGTACAAAGAATAGGGAGAATAAATACTAATAATTCTTCTAGATTTTTTAATGAGTGACCACTAAGCCGCCCCTTAACTCTGTATTCTAAGGCTCCCTTTATCAAGACACCAAGCAATACATTGGTGAGATAAAATGTTACCTCTGTTCTTGAAAAGTGCTGTTATCTGTGGATAAGAGTAAGTTGCTTGAGCAGAGAGCTCAGATTCTCACCATCTCTACGCTTATTGTACGGCCTCCTCTCCCTCAAAAAGTCTTGTAAGAAGTACTCTGCCAGTTGATGGGGAAGAAAACATTTAACCTTCATTTCCTAAAGCAATGTGTTAGACCCATGCAGAGGTGGACTGATACAGCATTTCACGACCATCAGGGGAGCTGTGATGGACAGCAGGAAAGATTGATCTTCCCAGGGGGCACCAATTTTGGTGTGGTTGGGGAACTGTCCTTTGGGATGTGATATACAGCTCAAACCATCATCAGATATTTGATGTTAAGTACCACAGACAAAACACACAGGCCTGGGAACCAAGGAGTGAGAGTAGCATCTCTCACTGTTACACCTGCAGTTCCTCTCATAATATTTTTGCTTCCCATCCCTGAAACTTTGGTATCTTGATTTTTAGAGGTTTTCGTACCATACAGTAGATGGATAACTTCCCCAACACCAATGATATCCCTCTGCATGTTAATAAAAGAACACCCTGCATATTTGTTCAGTGAATGGCTGCCCAGTTAGAGACAAGTTCCAGCTTTCCACTGCCTCTATATAGAGTTACGTGTCATGGTTCTAGCTAATGAGGTGCGATCTGAAGGATGCATGCAACTTCAAGGTCAAATCCTTTCAAAAGGAAAGTTCTTGAACTTCCCTTCCTTTCTTTCCACATATGTGTGGGCTAGAATTCACAGGTAGAAAGCAGATGAGCCAGTCCTGAGCATGCAGATGAGACCCTGAGGCATTACAGAGCTACAAGACAGGACAAGATTGACAGAACCCCTGGATAATCTTATGAAGCAAAGATACTTCTATGCCTTAAACCACCGGCCAACTCTGGACTCACGTGAGAGGGAAATAATTATCTCGTTCAAGCTATGATATTTGGGGCTTCCTTCATTACAGCAAGTTAGCCTGTACTGTAACTTAAAAAGGTACCCAAGGGAGAGATGCTCTCAGCTGAGAAAATGAAAATGGTCTCACTGCACTAGCAGACGAGGTCTGGTCACTTGGGGGTCCACATGTCACTGGACCAACAAAGAAGAATCGTCCAGTGACATGCATTTACTGCATTTACTGGGGTGATTAATATAGTTAAAGGGGAAATAGAGTAACTGCTAAATTGTGAAGATAAAAAAGAATATGTCTGGAAAACTGGGGATCCTCTGGGTTGCCTCCCAACTCTACTATGACCAGAAAGAGTTGAGTTACCCACAGAGAATAAACCCTGATTTGTTTATGTGTCATGTCAGGGAAAACAGGGCTTGGAATGGGTAGTGTAATGGTTAATTTTACGTGTCAACCTGACTGGGCCACACGGTGCCAAGATATTGAGTCAAACATTATTCTGGGTGTTTCCATGAGGGTGCTTCTGGATGAAGCTAACATTTGAGTCAGTAGACCCAGGAAAGAAAACTGCACTCCTAAAGGTGGGTGGTCCTATCCAATCAGCCCAAATGAAATTTTCAAAAGCTGCCTCCTTTTGGGTTTGCATAAGGGAACCCCTCCTGCTTGACTGTTGAGCTGGGATGTTGGTCTTTCCTGACCTTTAGACTCAGACCGGAACGTCAGCACTTCTTGTGTGTAGAGACGGTAGGGTCTCAGGATGGAACTTACACCACCTGCTCTCTTGGTCCTCAGGCCTTTGGACTTGGACTGGAGCCACACATCTCCTCTCCTGGGTCTCCAGCTTGCTGAATGCAGACCTTCGGACTTCTCAGCCTCCATCCTCGTGTGGGCCAGTTCCTTATAACGATCTTGACCGATAGCTAGCTAGCTAGCTACCCAGCTGGATAGCAAGAACCAGATGCTATTTGTCTGTTGGAGAACCCTGACTAATACAGATAGTGAAGGGAAGAAGTTATAAACGCCCCCTATGTTCTCATGAAAGTTATATAGAAATATAGAAAAATAGGGCTTTAGAAACTACCAATATTTTCTTAATTTCTCTTAAGTATCTAATATCATTTCTTTATCTTTTCTCCCTTTTCTCTACTGCTTTTCTATAGGGTCTTCAGTTTTACAAGTAGTGGTTAACTTTATAATATAGTCCACAGCTTACAGGATGGCAGGGAGGAGTGGATAGCACCCAGAGATGGACGTAGGAACGGGTGAGACCTTGGATCTTCTGCCTGGATAGAGTATACTTTGTTGTCTACATGAGGAAAAGGTGCTGTTGGTTAGGTAAAAGCATGTTTCGCGTGTGTCTATTATTGTTCTGTTGAAATTTGAGGATGAGAAGCAGGTCATGTACGCTTTCTGACGGGACCAGGAGAATGGCAAGAATATGGACTGCTTCCCTCAACACCAACCCCAGTGCTTTGCTGGCATCCCCTCCTGTGCTGCGGGAGCCAAGCATCTAGAGCAACCTGCTTCTCCCAGACTGTCTTCCATCCACAGCTCTTTCCGTCCTTTAAAGTACGCCAATCAAATAACTCATTCAAGATTCTGATTAGAGGGGCTTCCCTGGTGGCGCAGTGGTCGAGAGTCCGCCTGCCGATGCAGGGCACACGGTTTCGTGCCCCGGTCCGGGAAGATCCCACATGCCGCGGAGCGGCTGGGCCCGTGAACCATGGCCGCTGAGCCTGCGCATCCGGAGCCTGTGCTCCGCAACGGGAGAGGCCACAACAGTGAGAGGCTCGCGTACCGCAAAAAAAAAAAAAAGATTCTGATTAGAAACTGATGGATGTGGGCAGATGCAGATCGCCCGTGAGCTGTAATCTGTAGAGGGACACTCTGGATTCAACAGATGGATGCCCTACTGGGCAGCTTCCTCATTTGGGCAGATGTGGCTTGGTTTTGAAGCCAGAAGGAAGGGGCAGCTTCCTGGTGGTGGCCGAGGCAGCAGCGTCCTCTGAGAGCCACCTTGAGGGGGGAAGCCCAACTCAAAACTTCAGTTTTTGTAATGCCGTGAAAGCCATGTAGCGCTTAGATTTATTTCTGTTTTTAAACTGCCCAGTTGGAGTATTCAAGTGTAGATAATAAGCAAGAAGCGTTATACTAGTACTGTGATTTTTCGTTGCCATCTCCTCTTTTTGATAATTTACTTGAGTAAGTAATCAAGATGACTAAGACATCTTTAATGTCAAACTTTCTGTAAATCAAAAGTATAGGGAAGGTGTAGAAATCAGGAGAGAGGTTAGGACTAGTGAATAAAGAAGAAACAAATGGTTAAAGTTATGAGAGTGACTAGAAAGGCCAAGAGAAGCCTACAGAGATGGAAAAGATGGCCCAGGGTAGAATTTCTGGAATAACAGTGGGAGAAAATTAATAACTAATAATAACAGATAAAGCAGGCAGAGATAGGAGGACTATCAAATTCTGTGTCAGGAAAGCCAGGGTGACGGATTTCTGCAAAAGTGAGGAGGGGCATTCGTGTCTGATGTCAAGGGCTTATCAAGGAGGATGAAAAATGGAAAAGGACCATTGTTTATGTCATTATACAATCACATGTGACCTTCAAGTTTGTCGATCCATTGTTACGGACTTAAGGTGGAAGGCAGACTGTTGAGGGTTAATAAATGAGAGGATGCAGCAGAAATGGAATATTTGAGGGTGTCAAAATATTCTCTTTCCAAAAGTTTTGTTTATTTAAAAGGCACATCAGAAGCCAGTTCCCTGCGGAAATAGCATGATCAGAGGAAATTTTCTATTCTATCTTATAGACAAAGGAGAGAGGCTAGTGGGGCGGAAGAAACTGAAAATGAAAGAAATGATAATTAATAAAGAAATGTTCAGAAATAATAGGGGAAAACTAGGATGAAAAGCTGAAGTTATGCAGATGATCTAATAAGAGGCCAGAGAAATCATTATTTCTTCCAACAAGGAATCATTTACTGTATAGGTTAGGAACATTAATTTAACCAAGAAATCTCTCACGACCAAGTTTCTCTACTTTCTCTGTTCATCAGAAAAAATACAGAAACATAATTTTGTTGTTACAAAGATGTTAGGAGATTGTGTCTTACCATTCAAATTCTGGGAGAACAAGAGCTCAGTGCCACTCTAGTCTCAACTCAGAACAACTCTGCACCTTTTGGAAACATGGAATTGCAGAACGTTGCAGCTAGAATGGACCTTACAAGAGAATGTTGAGTTCTTTGCTCCTCATTTAAATTAAGGTTTTCAAAGAGGTCAGATGCAACATAAGCACAGGAATTCTAACCGAAACACAACCATAAAGAAAAAATTGTTGTCTCTTCCAGATACACTTCAGACGGAGTTCACATGAAGCCTGTGGTTCAAGGACCATTGTCTAAGTCCACACAACTGAAGTTAATTGGCAACAAAATCTCTATTATGTATGTTTGACGGAAATGATCTGGGTGAAACAGAATATGTCTGTATACTTCAGGACCAAACAAAATCATAGCACCCCTTGTCTTAGAACATTATTTCCCTCTTTTTACCTTGAATCATATATGTTGATTATCCATACTGAATTCAATAAGCACTTTTCTCCCCATCATTTTGTCATCCATCTTCATGGTTTAGTTCTAAGTGAATGATTTAAAACATAATGTAGTTTCTTATAAGGATAAAAATACTCTGAATCATCATTTTGGGGCCTTGAGGACAAAGAAGCCATCATGTTTGAGTTTCTCTGAGAACTGTTCTAAAAGCGGTAATCTTAACTAAATTCTATATGGCAAATCCACAAATCAGGGTCAGCACAACAGACACAAACCACACATTAACAGAAATGTTGGAGAAGCCTGTCTCGGGCACCCAATCTTTCTACCATGGAGTTGCATAAGAATGGACCTTGGGGGAATTCCCCGGTGGTCGAGTGGTTAGGACTCTTCTCTGTCACTGCCAGAGCCCAGGTTCAATCCCTGGTCTGGGAACTAAGATCCTGCAAGCCATGTGGCTGGAAAAAAAGAAAGAAAGAAAAATAAAAATTCTCCAGTCCTGCAAAAGTCACTTTAAAAAACTGAAAAGGAAAGAAAAAAGGAAATAGAAAAAAATAAAATAAATAAAAAAAGGACCTTGGGCATGGACACTTCCTTACCGAGAGATAAGGAGCTCACACAGCTTGTGCTGGGCTTATCCCCTTGTGTGGGAACATCTTACCTTGTTTCAGGCTCAGTGAATACTCTTGCTCTGCTTAAGCCTGTGTGACATATGGTACCTGGCCAACCCCACTGCTTTATCTATCCTCTGTGGGGAAGGGAAGCGTCCTTCCATTGTGCGTGAGAGGCATGTACGTAGGTGAATAACCCTGTGTAGCTGTGGGAAGAGACCTGCTGGCCGTGGGGGACCAACGCCCACTATTAAAGCTGAACTTTTGCTGTCTCTTCATGTAAGTAAAGCATTGCTCCATCCAGTGCTTGACTGCACTGTGTTTTCCTTGGCAACTTCCATACAAGATACAATGATGAGAAGTGTTCGGACTTCTATTCCTGGTGGTTGGTGTAGTGATGACCTTTGCTATTCTGCATGGAGTTGGAGCCCTCCCTATGGGAATGATAATCAATGCTCAACAAGAAAGAGATTCAGAGAAAACACAGTGTCACTTTCCAGTACGAGGATACATCTATCTGGCAACCTTCAAGTAACAGAGGTCTTTGTACATTTCAGAGACAATGGACCAATAGCAAATATAATTAACAACCTCGCATGGGAGACAAAATGTTAGTTGGCCAAAGGAAGTACACACAGATTGCCAAGTCTCTGGAGATTTTAAGAGGCTGCAGGCTCTCTATTAATGGAAGTACATTATAATATTTAGCATTCATAGGCTTAAAAAAATGTTAATCACCTCGGTGAATGACAGCCTCTGAGACAAACCCCAGTGAAATCCACCTCATCTCCTCGTGTTCATGCCCTTGTGTAAATTCCCTCTCCTTGAGCGTGGCCTGGACCTAGTGACTTGCTTTAATTGAGTAGAATACAGTAAAAGTAATGGAATGTCATTTCCTCCAAAAAGTAGTGGGTTTTCATTTTGGTGCCCTTTTTCATTCCCTCCATCCTTCACTCTGAACGAAGCCAGGCGCCATGTTATAAAGTGATCCATAAAGAGGCCCACATGGCACAGAACCATCTCCAGCCAAGAGCCTGTGAGGACCTGAGACTCACAGGGGTGACTTTAGAAGCCAGTTCTGCTCCATCAAGACTTGAGATGTCTGCAGCCTCTGCTAACTGGTCAGAGACACACAGACACCCCTGTGCCCCATGCCTGACCTACCGGAAACTACCCAAGAATCATGTCTGCTTTAAGCTGCTAAGTTTGAGGGTAATTTATCACACAACAACAGAAGACTCAGACAGTCTCTAAATTTCTAATGTTAGATCTGTGCTTGGGATAAGTAAGGCATTTTATTTATTTTTAACAGTGATTTGAATCCAGGCACTATTCTAAGTACTGTACAAATATTAACTCACTCAAGCCTTACAACAGTCCTTTGAGTTAGATTCTGTTGTTATTTTTTTGTAGATGAAGGAACAAACCACTTTTCCAATGTTCAGCACTTCAAGAGATAAAATTTAGATCCACACTTTTAACTATGATGCTCTGTCAACGTTTGTTATTTTCATTGCTATTTAGACAGAAACATCCCCCCAAATAAATTCCCTGCAACTGAAGTATTCTAGTCAAATAAGTAGTTCATGAGTGTCTCAAGCCAACAGCTCTATCTGTATGTCTTGCCTCTACCAAGCACCTACCACAAAGCATACATTCAGAAAATGTTGGTTGAAAAATATTGACTTAGGGGATAGGACAGCAGTAGGGTCATGCAGAGAAGAATCATCCCATGTGAAACGAAACATCCCAGTTAATTTTACTGCTACTTACACTCCCTATAATTATTTCAACCCAGTCTGTAAAAGGAAGTCCAACCATGCATTTACATAGATGCACTTTTCTAGCTGTTTCTCTTTACTTCCATCTTGTACCAGTTGGAAGGAAAGGTTTATCAGCTGGTCAATGACAAAGTAATTTATGAACAGTGGAAGTAATTTGGAGACACTGGAAGCTCACCTGGGCGTTGGGAGACCTTACTTTGTTGTTAGTAGTCATGCAATATCACACCTTCTGTATTTGTTTTTAAAGCTGAGTGAATTGGTCCTGAATGAAGCCTCATGAGATTGTTTCACAGTTAATACACAGAATTACTGTCAAGTAGAGGGAGCTTTACATGGACATCATAAATTATCGGTTCATCTCTGAAATGTCTCCCCACTTACAAATATTTCTTTTTAAAAATTAATATATATATATAAGTTTGGCTAAGATGGAATACAAAAGAAAGAAGAAAAAATTCAGTAGTGAAAAGTTCAGGGAGAAAACACAATGAAGCAAGAAGCCAAGAAGCCCGTGAGCTTAAAACAGTTCAAGGGAAAAGAGGCTGTATTGTTTGGATCTGAGTCACTATGGTAACTGCAAAAGGACCTGGTCCACAGAATTAAGGGAGCTCATTTGTGAGTCCCTAAGAAAAGCTGCAGATATGACTTCTTTCTTTCTCAGAGAAAGAGGGCAATTTCACAAAACAGAGTAGGGATGAGAGGAAACAAGAGGGGAATGAGATCAGTTCCCTCCACCCCAGTCCACGTGATACCACCGGAACTCACAGGTATTTGAACATCAAGTTTCCCTTACTAGGAGAAGTTCAGAGATAAGTTCAAAAATGGTTCTTTAATCAACTGAAAAAGAACAATCCAATGTTTAGTTTTCACGACATTAAAGAAACAGTGGAGAAAAATATAGATATGGAGTGTGTATTAATGCCAACATAATTACCAGTATATTCTGTGACTGGAAATACGGAGACTGCTTTTGTTACTGAGAACTTACAGAGTGAAATATTTCAAAAGGGCCTTATTAGAGTATATTTTCACTTTCCATATTTACTGCTATATTATTGCACATGTTCAACACCTTTGTTTATTACCTGATTTTTACTAAAATACAATGTAGAGGTCACTGATATTTAATTCCCATAAAACTGTCATCACATGCAAAATATGACCAATAGGTAAACAGGGAAAATAATTATACCGACTTCAATCCATATGACAAATGTATGTCTAGATAGCAGAAGAAACATGTTTAAAAGAAATGGGGAAATGCCAGTAGAGAAAGAAACTCAATTATGCAACTGCATTCAGAAATAAAGGCCCTTACGGCTATTTCTGTTTCCAGATATTGAAAAAAAATAGTGGAAATGCATTTTCCTGATTTATTTTTAAATAAGATTGACAGAAATGTGATGACTTGGGGACTTAGGGTAAAAATCATACCTAGGAAAAATGATAAGTATGTTTATAAAATATCCTATACAATAGAATTATAAGGAAAATACAGAATGTCTGATGTTTCTTTGTCATCAGCAAGAAAGTGGTAGGTGCCGTGGCTATGGTATCACCACACATAGCAGAGCATACATATAAATGAGCACGCTTTTTTTAAACTTTTTATTTTATGTTGGTGTATAGTTGATTAACAATGTTGTGTTAGTTTCAGGTGTACAGCAAAGTGATTCAATTATACATACACATGTATCTATTCTTTTTCAAGTTCTTTTCCCATTTAGGTTGTTACGTACTATTGAGCAGAGTTCCCAGTGCTCTACAGCAGGTCCTTGTTGGTTACCCATGTTAAATCCAGCAGTGTGTACATGTCAATCCCAAACTCCCTAACTATCCCTCGCCCCCGACCCTTCCCCTCTGGTAACCATAAGTTCGTTCTAAAAGAGCATAGTTTTAAAGAAGATTTCAACTGTGTTTACTTTAAACATTCTAAATATTAGAATACTAAGCTCTTCAAGGAGTTTTTAAAAATCCTGGCAAAGCTACATGGAAGGCATGGAAAGAATACCGTACTGCTGGAAAAAAAAAAAAAAAAAGCAAATTAAACGAGTCACTTTAGCCTTGACCTAAACTCAATGACAGGTCTGATATTCTGAATCTGTCTGGGAAAACTATATTCCACAACTGCTTGAAAACGCTATGGGGCATCGTGATTTATAATAGCAGTTCTGAACAAATAAAAACCCCACGTTTTTACACTTGAGCAAAATTGGGCTTGGACAATAGGGAACCCGAAACTCATTTGGATTCACGCCGTGTTTCAAAAACACATCCCTAGGACCTCTTAGCATCCATCGCGGCCCTAACTGATGGGCCGGACCAAGTACTCCAAGCAGAGCTACACGTTGACCAGACTCTGCATTTTAAAATCTCAGGGGCTGCATACTTGTACAGGCTAGCTTTTCTTTTTTTCCCGTTAAGCGGGCCTCTCACTGTTGTGGCCTCTCCCGTTGCAGAGCACAGGCTCCGGACGCACAGGCTCAGCGGCCATGGTTCACGAGCCCAGCCGCTCCGCGGCATGTGGGATCTTCCCGGACCGGGGCACGAACCTGTGTCCCCTGCATCGGCAGGCGGACCCCCAACCACTGCGCCACCAGGGAAGCCCTATCTTTTCTTCTTCCAGTGGGGCACCTGAAGGAGGCCGGGAGGCAGAGAATGACTGTAATCCAAGTTGGAGATCATAAAAGTATGAATTAAAGTTCCACTGCCCATCTGTGACATTACTTTTGAACTCACTCTGTTACTAAACTGATCACATATGGGTTTTCCCCAGTAGTCCAAATGTAATTCAGGAACAACAGCCATCAATTAACATTCAGGCCCTGTTCACAGATAAGAGAATGGAGCTCATTTTTACTTTGTACCAGGAAGAGATGAAAATCTGCAGGCACTGAATTTCAGGAGCTTTCAAGTGTGTATCTTTTTCATATTCTCTGAATTATACTTCAGGACGTCTGAGACCCCCAGAGCTCAGCCTCCAATATCCTCTGAGACTGAAGCAGGTGTTGAATAGGGAAAATGCTCTCTAATAGCTTGGTCAACTGCACCATTCTATTCTTATTCTTTTCTTGGTTCATAATATCTATTTATTCCTGAAATACTCAGGCACAAATTGAGCTACATCGCTGTAAAAAATGAGAGAAAGAAAAGAACAGCCAGCTTCTGTCCCTTTACCAGGAGGGGTTACAACAGAACTTAATAGGAACATGACTGGATCGGGGCAGACAGGCTGATAAAAGGAGGTCTGATCCTCCATAGGCAGAGGCTTTTAAGCCCCACGTGGCACAGAAGGATATCAAAGTTTCCAGGCTGGATTCAGGAAATCCAGTTAACATTACCATTTAGCCTGAACACATGGTTTGAATACAATAGATGGTTTTTATTTTTGTGTTATAAAGTCGTATGGTATTTTGGGATTTGACCCAACTATTCAGAAAATTTTAACTTTTCCCATAAAAGTAAACTGACAGGGACTTTTCATTATCAATACTTTTCTAAAATGGATTAAACATTTCGTTCCCTAAATTATGCTGCATAGGTAATGTTTCTTTCATCTTTTTTCTTTATTATCACAAAACCTGTATAATTTTATCATCATACCAGAGCAGAAGAAGTTACTATTTCATGAAGATAGAAGCTATCATGGTGATTTCAGCCTGAGCCTTGGAGAATTCTATGTACAAACAGATTTTTTATAATAAAAGTGATTTTATAGTAAAAATGATTCTGGTAATGATGCATAATGAGTACGATATAATACTGATATCTAAAAGTCTTTGTTCCAAAGATTCTGCTCTTCTGAACTCCTCAGAAATCCTCAAGCTCAAGTTGTGTATATGCATTATTTGTATGTTTTAGTAACCAGATAATCTATGACTTTTCTACACAGGCAGAGGAAATGGGAATTATATAATCAGTTACCAAATTGGGCAAGTGGTAACAAGCCTATACAGACCTATCAGAAGTGGTCTACTCCTTCCGCAAAGGAACATTTCCTTCTAATCAGATGAAGGCCTGGACCCCTCACATCCCTGTTCTTTGGCAGACTGACCTAAAGCAGCAGAAGGACTGTGATACACTCTGGCTGACAGAATGTTTCCCCAGCCTGGGAAGTTCCACTGGGCAGATCTACGGAGAATGTGCAGGTCACCACATTTCACGTACTGACGCTTAATGGAGTTTGGGTGGTTTTTTTTCATGTGAGAATTACTATGAAATTTTATTTCAGTGTTTTACATTCACTCCAACTTGAATCTGTACAGATATTAAACAAGAAAATACACCATGTATACTTTATTTCATGTTATCTGCTATATAGTTTTATTTTAACTTGGGGACTCACTCCCTTTATTCCATACATATTGTTTTCTTTGAAAAAGTATATCATTTTCTAAGAACATCTCATATTTGCTGCCTTCATGGACTTTGTCCTGTCATTATTTCTACTTAAATTGCTCATCCCCAATCTTTACCCATTATAAGTCTTCCAAGAACCCGTTCATCTGCTAATTCCACAATGATTACCCCAGACAGACAGAATCTCCCTCTACTCTGGGCTCAGAGCATTTGGAGCCACACTTGCAGCGTGTGTTACTTCTCGTGTCTATTTAGAGACCTATTCAAGATAATTATAGTACGCCGGGTAAGAGGAAGAAGAGGGGTGATAATATATTCTCTCATCACCAGTAGGCGCTCAACGCACACCTACTAAATAAAAGTGTCCTGGCAATTAAGAGCAAGTCTACGTGTTCGTATATTTTTCTTATTAAATGCCATTTATTAACAATTGTAAATTTTTTCAGGAAAAATTCTAACAATTCTAAAATTCTAAAAATTCTAAAATTCTAACAAAAATTCTAATAATTTTACGAATTTATTGTAAGCACCAAAGTGGTATTTTGTCTTTAAAATCACTATTAAACATCCAAAGTACCAGAACCTACTGGCCAACATACGAAAATAAAAGGAAAGAATGCCATGACAAAAAAGAGGAGGAATCAGACAGCGTAGGACACCAAAGGAAATCTACAACATCCCAGAAAATGACACCTTGAATCTACTGCTCTCGAGCAAGGAGTGAATATTACAACCGTATCAAAGTAACTGATGTAGGCAACATGAAAGGGAAACTAGTAGAAAAAACATTCACACAAAAATGGATTGACTCTCAATGGCATTCATAAATGTTTTCATAACTTACAAACCATAATGGTGCACCTATACCCTCCACCAAACACAACATGGCAGGTCTAAAGTAAAAAAAGACAGTTCAGTTATACAGAAATGCACGATACAGGAGCCAGCTCAGACAGCACAGAGTGAGCTAGATGGCTAACACTGTCGAGAAAAATCCTGCAGAGGAGAAATGGATTTGAATTCTTCAGGGTAACCACCAAGTCAAAAGTCAGTCTAACCACAATTTTCTTTCTGAGACAGACCTATTCTGCTGACACCAAGTTGTGCTGTGCAGACATCATTAATGAGCAATTTATTCAGATAAAATTATTTGCTCTATTAGGATATCCTTATTTAGGACTAATCCAAGATGATTTTTTGTTTATCATAAATTTTGCCGTTCTGTGATTTCAAACTTATTTCAGGCATGTGGCTGCATAGAGTAATTATAAAGGGCTTTATCTTAGAGCAAGTTAAAACCAGATTTTTATAGACCAGTATTTTGACTTCCTCTCCATTTTTAGTGGGTTTTCTTTCTTTTAATTTTCCTCTTCCCAAACCCACACCCAGCAGTACAAAGGCTGGAAATTCCCCTCCATGTCGATGCAAAAATTTTATTCAGGGGCTTCCCTGGTGGCGCAGTGGTTAAGATTCCGCCTGCCAATGCAGAGGACATGGGTTCGAGCCCTGGTCTGGGAAGATCCCACATGCCACGGAGCGGCTAAGCCCGTGTGCCACAACTACTGAGCCTGCACTCTAGAGCCCGCGAGCCACAACTACTGAGCCCACGTGCCACAACTACTGAAGCCCGCACACCTAGAGCGCATGCTCCGCAACAAGAGAAGCCACTGCAATGAGAAGCCCGCTCACCGCAACGAAGAGTAGCCCTCGCTCGCTGCAACTAGAGAAAGCCCGCGTGCAGCAACGAAGACCCAACGCAGCCAAAAGTAAATAAATAAATTTATTTTAAAAAAATTTTATTCAGACATTTGTGAATTCTACGTCTTCAAGCTTAGCCTAGTTGGTTGAGAAAGCTAGTTCTTGGCTTCCTTCACCATTCCTCAAACTTGTGATGCCTTCCAGCTGTACTCCAGAGGAGCTGTCTCATTCTTCTTGAGTTGGGGTAAACTTCTACATAACAAGAGCAAAAAGATCTAACAAAGGAACAGAATTGTTCAATTATATGTTATCAAAGTCCAGTTAGGGGGAACAGAGTATATCCAGTAACGTTACTCTTAAGAGGTCAATTGGGAGAAAAACATCATGTTTTCTGCTAAATGCAACCACTTGCAAAATCTTGTATGTTAGCTCTGCAGATGTACTTCCTTTTAAAATAGCCCTCTGGGGCTTCCCTGGTGGCGCAGTGGTTGAGAATCTGCCTGCTAATGCAGGGGACACGGGTTCGAGCCCTGGTCTGGGAGGATCCCACATGCCACGGAGCAACTGGGCCCATGGGCCACCACTACTGAGCCTGCGCATCTGGAACCTGTGCTCCGCAACAAGAGAGGCCGTGATAGTGAGAGGCCCGCGCACCGCAATGAAGAGTGGCCCCCGCTCGCCGCAACTAGAGAAAGCCCTCGCACAGAAACGAAGACCCAACACAGCAAAAATAAATTAATTAATTAATAAACTCCTACCCCCAACATCTTCTTAAAAAAATAATAAAATAAAATGGCTCTCTGTAGAATTTAGCACTTAAAAAAAAAAACAAAAAACAAACTATAAACCAGATAGATTTCTCACTTTAGGCTCTGTATACCACCAGTTATTTTGTTCCATTTTATGATTATACACATTTGGGTTAGATATCAATGGCAATAAAATCTTGCATTTTACAGATCCTTCCAGGAGAATGTGGACTATGGTTGTAAATACTTATTTATAGAACACAGCACCTAAAGGAAATTTTCCCCAGGTCCCCAGTACACACTAAATAAACTTTACATTAAAGCTCTAGGGTCAAAAGTGGGGAGAGAAATAGTCTTTCTTGAGTTGTTACAGGTGCTGGGCCTGGAACCTTGGGTGCTTCGTGTTGGTTTCAGCACTTGACCCTCTAAGCCCAGAAGGAATCGGTCACGGCCATCGTACAGAGGCCTGGAGATTGATTTTCCCAAGTCATCCAGCTACTCACTGACACCATTGAGTCTGATGGCTCCAAAGTCTATGTGCTTTCCACCACAAAAACGCATCTATTTATCAAAGTGGAGGATGAAAAACGATAAGCTTTGGGTACAAAAAGGCAAGAGCAGGTTTCCTTTGCAGAATTTATTTTGGCTTAAAAGCCCACGTATCTTCCCAGATCTAAATCAAATACCTCCTGACCATCCTCTTCCCTTTTTTGTCACTAACCGGAAGTGATCTCTCCCTCCTAACACTCGGCAAATATGTTTTCATCTGACAAATCATTACTACGTCAAACTCACAGGACGGCGCTCAACACCAGGGTGTCCCTTTTTAGACTCACACCTATTTCTTAGTTTAATGGTCAGAATGTCAACTGATCAAATGTCCAGGCGAGTCCCACTGGCCAGAGCTCAGCGGGAATGAGACCCCGGGGTTACTGGTAATGTCTCTGCGTATCCTAATTACTGTCTTGAATCCTCTTTCTCCCTCCAGAAAGAAATGGAATTTGGAAGAGTTTGCTCAAAATAATAAGAATAATGATTCGATAAATCTCATAAGTACTTACGTTTCTGTGCTTCTCAATTTGTTCCAGAGTTCGTCATCTGTACATATGCAAAGTGCCAGAGAGCTTTGTGGAGCCCGAGAACTCAGGGAGCCCAGGGTCCACACCACGGGGAGGGCCCAGGGCGGGTAGCAGGGTCAGAGCAGGAACCAAAGCACAGAGAGTCTGGACAGACGGGGCCTCAAACAGCCCTGCAGTTTCTCTGTGTGACCAGGGACAGGTAGGAAGCGGACGTATTGGATATATATCAGAAATGACCTGGATGGTGAAGACCAGGGTGATGGCAGCTCTCCTCAGCAGACAAGTGAGCAAAGATTGAGCGTCAGCTCTGTTGTCCCCAGTGCCCCACCAAAGCCCTGTCACTAAGTTCCCAGAACATACACTCAATCTTTGGATGAAAGGAAAGAGGATTCTCCAATTTGACTGGATGTGTCTGCTGGGGAAAAGGAACTGGCTCAAAGTATACACAGAAAAATAAAACCCCACATTGCATACATTGAGTTATAAATGCTTTATACGAACTAACTCAAGCCTCAGGAAAAGCTACTGATATTATTTTTACTGCTAATTTGTACACGTGTAAACAGAAACATTTCACAGAATAGGAAACAAGGTTGAATAATTTGCCTAAAGTCACACAGCAAATAAGTGGCAAAGTTAGGATCTGACCCAGGCAGAGTCACTATTTATTATTAGCATCACCAATAACATAAACTACATAACTGTCACCTTTTGCAAGTATTAATTCATAGTGCTGTTTACCAAACATTGACAATAAATTCCTAGTTCATAAAACTAAAAGAAAAACTATAGTAATAAGTAACGTCATAGAAACATTAAAAAAAATTGGCTGCTGAGGTCCATTTCCCCCTAAGTAAATTAAACTAATTAGAAGCATATTCATGCATCATGTAGCATTCACTAGAAAAATCGGCAGCCAGTAAAAATGTGTATTATTGATATATTCAGTAGTATTTTATAATAACTACAATCCATTAGTTTTACTTTTTTAATGACTATAAAAAGAAAGTATTAGTAATATACCCATCTTTATTACAACCTCTCAACCCATCCACATAAGACTATATTTAAAGATATGGTTTTATTTTCTTCCAGGACAAGAAAGTGATGTTCTTTATTTAAAGCTTTATTTATCAGATCAAGATAATTTAGCTCTTGTCATTGACCATCTCTCTTTTAGAAAGAAAAGGAAGAAGTAAGATCCAGCTTTAGAAAGCCCTGATCATTTGGTTTCAAATTTACACTAGAGAAACTACCTACATCTAAATGGAAATGTGCAATTTTTTTCTGAATCGTTGGTATCTTTAGCAAAATTAGAGCTAACCAGCATGAAAACTCTGCTACTCAAAACCACAGCTAACACAAACCTGAAGTATGTTTCTTTGTCACCAACTTGAGTCAGAATTGCCTTAATTGCATTAGAATCTGAAATTTCAATTAACCTTATATATTTTTTAACTATCACTTTCCATTTTCTCTTCCCTAACCTTTCCACAGTTAATGATGCCCAAGAATCCTATTCCTTACACAAACTAAAATATAAATATGCAAGAATCCCATTAAAAACCAACTGGTTGGGGGCTTCCCTGGTGGCGCAGTGGTTGAGAATCTGCCTGCTAATGCAGGGGACACCGGTTCGAGCCCTGGTCTGGGAGGATCCCACATGCCACGGAGCAACTAGGCCCGTGAGCCACAACTACTGAGCCTGCGCGTCTGGAGCCTGTGCTCCGCAACAAGAGAGGCCGCCATAGTGAGAGGCCCGCGCACCGCGATGAAGAGTGGCCCCCGCTTGCCACAACTAGAGAAAGCCCTCACACAGAAACAAAGACCCAACACAGCAAAAATTAATTAATTAATAAACTCCTACCCCCAACATCTTCTTTAAAACAAACAAACAAACAAAAAAAACAATTGGTTGAGCTTCCCTGGTGGCGCAGTGTTTGGGAGTCTGCCTGCCGATGCAGGGGACACGGATTCGCGCCCCGATCCGGGAAGATCCCCCATGCCGCGGAGCGGCTGGGCCCGTGAGCCATGGCCGCTGAGCCTGCGCGTCCGGAGCCTGTGCTCCGCAACGGGAGAGGCCACAGCAGTGAGTGGCCCGCATACCGCAAAAACAAACAAACAAACAAAACCAATGGGTTGAGGTGTGGATTTGGTCATTATTTAAGTCATATGCCTTATATTGAGTGGGATGGATACCCCATCTCAGTAACTGTAACCCAGCCCTCTATTACGAGGCCTTGATTTCCTGATGAATAGAAGAAGTAAAGCTCTCCTAGGAGGGAAGAAAAGAGTACAAGGAGAAAGCTAGCTAATAAAAAACCAGCTACAAGCTAATAAAAAGACTGATTAAACTATTATACAAATGGAATATTGAAGGTTTGCAAAATACATTTTAAAAACTATTCAATCATCACAAAATAAAACAAAGAGAAAATATATTAAGCTCTTAAATACATAGGACTTTTCCAAAATGGTGCAATAGTCGTAATTAAATGAAACAAATTAATAAATTGAATATAGACATTTTATGTGTTATTTTCATGATAGTAGTGGAGAAAAATAATAATCATAATGGGTAAAATGAGAAATCTGTTGACCTTACGAAAACGAAGGCTGGCGTTTTTAAAGTTACATGTTCTTTTTCCTATTTTAATTTAACACTTGGAAAATGCTCACCACGTGTGAGGTTTTTGCAGGGTTTTGCGATAATACTAATCCTTAAGGAGCTCACAGTCTTGCTTAATAAGCAGTCCTTTTTTTTCTTCTCCAGAATAATACCAATAAGAATTTATTTTTAGAATTAACTAACCAAATATCAAAAAGGTTACCTTTTGTTCATAAGTCCATAAAGGATTTCAGCTTACCGTCTTTGTATTTCCACCAATAATCCTCTGAAATGAACTTCTTTTGAAGACATGCTATTCTACTTCTAGTTTCTATTTTGTAACTATCCCCAAGACAAACAAATATTATCTGAATTTAAAAGGTGTTGATTGACATAAACACTGCCATATACACTGGTCAACAGAATTAGGGAAACTGAGTTGGGTGCATTTCTCAACTGTATACTTTCCTGTTGTTTGGTTTGATATCATGTGTATATATTACCTGTGTAATTTAAAAAGTAGTATTTTATGGAGGAAAAACAAAAAGAGAATCTGGTGGTGTAGGCGCCGCCAACCTTAACACTTTTCAGCTGTGTTCAAAATCACCTTACCATGGATGGAATCCGGGTAAGCTGCTTTGCCACTAGCTTTGACAGTGGAAGAATACACTGGATTTTAAAAACAGTGAGCGCCCCGTAGCTTGCAACAAGTTTTGCTGGTTGGCACCTTCAACATGGTGGACGAGCTCTGGTTTCTCTGAACTAGTGCTTATTGACCACTCACTACATGCAGAAACTGATCTAACAACTTTATACTAATGAACTCATTTCATGTTGCGTTTCTATGTATGATATACAGTTAAGGGGGTTTTCTGTTTGGGGGGTTTGTTTGCTTGTCTTCTGTCTCAATCATTTTCCTGTTCATTGTTGTTCATGTGTCACTGAATTCACATTTTGTGTCTCAGAATGATTCTCACCAAAAAAGGATTTTGCACATATACGTTCCAGACATCTTTTTTTTTTTTTGCGGCACGTGGCCCTCTCACTGTTGTGGCTTCTCCCGTTGCGGAGCACAGGCTCCGGACGCGCAGGCTCAGCGGCCATGGCTCACGGGCCCAGCCGCTCCGCGGCATGTGGGATCTTCCCGGACCGGGGCACGAACCCGTGTCCCCTGCATCGGCAGGCGGACCCCCAACCACTGCGCCACCAGGGAAGCCCCAGACATCTTTGATTTTTCTCACCACTTTCAATTTAAAAAAAAAAATTATTGTTCCCACTTTTTTTTGTTGTTGTTGTCATCATATCTATATTCTTACTAGCACTCAATTCACTATAGTAAATCCCTTTCTGCTTAAAATAGACAGACTGGTGTCTGTTCACCAACCCAAAGCAAAATTTCTCTCACTCTGCTTTTTATTCTTTCTACATCTTGGCTTTAGAGTTTTTCCGAGTTCCTCTCAGCCCTCTCACTCTTCCAGTACATTCTATCTCAGCCTTAGAAAAATAACAGAGTGTAAAATACAGAGTGCCCTGCTCTTGTGGTCAAATAACGAGTTCAAACTTCGGGCTTCTGCTCATAAGCTACACAACCCTGAGGGCTCTCATTCAAGTTCTAACTCAAGAGAGAGATTTACAGCATTTGCCTTGGACCTGGGATGCAGCGACCAGGACCCCAGACCCAGGTCAGGGCATGCAGATGTGCAGTAGGTTACATCCCCTGTCTGTGGATGCATTCCGCTGCGCCGGGCAGGGGACAGGCAATGCTTTCATATCAAAGGTGAAAAGGGGACACATGAATAAAGAGAACGAATGGTGACTCCTTCAGCATAAGGGCAGGGATTAGCACCTGTACCATCTCCTAAGAGAAGTGCTGGATTCCACACCTTCAACAGTGAGGATGGGGCCAAGACTCCTACCCCTGAAGCAGCCACAACTCACTGCAAAGTCCAATCAGATGGCCTGTATCTCAGGAAGGAAGCAGAACAGAAAAACCCAGCAACATAGTCAAGCAGATACAAGCAACAGTCTCCTTGACTATTTCCAGAAGGAAAGTCTAAGGATGCAAATAGAACAACAAAAGCCTTCCAAATAAAGAATTCCACAAGCCACCATTACCTAGTTGTAGCAATTCTTGATCCCAGAACCCTGATTAATCCTTTTATTCACTCAGAATAGATGAATTAGAGAATTAGTACCAGGCATAATATATGCCAGGCTGAAGACATTGAGTGAATATCACAGAGTGTCCATCTTCCCGAAGTTTCCATTCCCATGAGGAACAGCAACCATAAACAGGGAAGGAAGAAAATAATAATTTCCTATAAATGCTAAAAATGTACCAGGTAAAGAAACACGGGCTGGGTTAAGTAGGCTGGTCAAGGAAAATGCTTTTGTAAAGTTAACATCTGAACAGAGATTGGAATGTGTGGAAGAACAGATCGTCCAAAGTTCTGAGGGAAGAGTGGTCCATGTTTGGGGGTGGAAATGAGCTTAGTACGTTCGAAAAAACCACAAGAAGGCAATTGGGATTGAAGTGCAGAGAGAGAGGGAGAGCGTGGTAGGACGAGGGACCCTAGAGAAGTAGTTTCCAATATAGGTAAATATCGGCACCTCCCAGGAGCCGTCAAATGCCAGGTATCCAGCTCAGGTAGGATTCTTCAACTTTACAGGCAATTCTCCATGTGCGGTCGAGAATCCAGAGCTTTCCTGACCAAAAAGGATTTTCGTCCAAGTGTGATGGGAAGTCAGAGGGAGTTTTTTTTGTTGTGTTTATTCTGTTCTTTTAATGGTGGGGTGTCGTTATCTAATTTATATTTGTAAGAAAACAAACAAAAACAAGGTTATTTGCAGGAGGGATGGTAGATTGTATGAACAGATCAAAACAGTGCCTGTGTGGGAGCAGAGATGCCCGTGGGTGGGCTGCTGTGGCCGCACTGGGGGACAAAGGAGCACCAAGAAGTGGGAGAAGTACTTGTATTTGGAAGGTTTTATTAAGAGCCAATAGGCTTTGCTGATGTAGGTTTGAGGAAGGAAAATCCAGGATGAATCCCAGGTTTCTAGTCTGAGCATCTGGAGGAAGGTGGCGTCACAGAATCAGGTTTCAGGATCTTCTAAACTTTGAGCTAGATGAATTCTGAGCCTGAGACCAAACAAAAAATGTTTCCAACTCATTGTGCTTCAAATGCAATGCCTAAGCATACGTAGACATAATTCACACTGCTTTTCCTCCCTCTGCCTGCCGGTAAAGGTCCTGAGACCCAGAGCAGACGTGGTATTTCTCTCTGTGATCAGTACTCTTGTACGACAAAGAAGATTTGCACGTTTCTTAGGTTTTTTGTAGGGAAGGGCTGGAATTTGCTGCAGGTAATGTCAGAGAGATTCTGCACTGTGTGTATTACATTTTCTGGAGCAGAGAATTTGGGCTGAGAGGGTGGCCTCATGGTAAACTATTTTTTGATCATCTCTGCCTATGGCATCATCCCGATAGGTCCTCTTGTGTAAATCTTGTTGGAGGCCAACTCATGGGCTATCTCTACAACTTTGGTTTTGCTTTCTTGGTAAGATGGAGGCTTTATTGAGGAGATAAAGTAACATATCAAATGAACAAGGAAGCAGAATTCCTCAACAAAGAGACTTTACATGGATGATTTTCTAATGTTAGTTAATCTCCCTTCGGGCAGATATCTGTGATATGGAGAAAAGTATTTATTTGGTATACGTTGCTTAAGAGCAATGAGTCACACTACAGAAATAAGTGCTAAAGTCTCTACCAGAGAACGTACATAGGCATGTGAGTAGTAGCTAGCCCCAAACTAGGGGCTCGCATAATGCCATTAATTAATACTACAGTGGGTAAATAAATTGTAGAACAGTGTGTTACACACCAATGAAAAAGAAAAACTATGATTCCATGCAACAATGTAAATGACTATCACAGACATGGTGTTGGGGGGAAAAGAAAAAAAAGCCAGACATAAAAGGATACAAACTATGTTTTCATTTACATCAAGTTCAAGAAGAGGCAAGCTATTCTACAGTGGTAGAGGTCACACTGGGGCTTATTTTTGAAGGGGATGGAAAATGGCTAAGTACAGCTGTTGGAAATGTTCTATACCTTGATCTAGGTGGTGGTAACATGGAAGCATTTCTATATGTAAAAATCCATCAAGTTATACACCTAATATTTGTGCACTTACACTATAAACACAAGATGTACTTAAATATCCTCTATAGAAATATATAGATAGCACCTGAGTAATCACTTGCTTATGTTCATGCAGGCAGCCCCAGAAAACCTGGGGACGTGGACCGCACATCAGATGTGCAGGCCTGGGCACCGCGTCTGCTCCAGCATATGAGGTCAGACCAAAAACAAATGCACCCAGTGTGCTGCACCACCCTTCACACAGGACTGTTATCAGTCTCCAGGTGAAGGTATTTAAAACTGAGTAATTCCAAATATGCTATTCTTGGACCGTTAGGTTCTTAGTATAAAGTGTACAAGATCACATTCCTGTTGCCAAGGAAGAAAATTTCTCTTTCTGAAGTGTAGATATTCCCAGTGCCAATACCTTTAGCCAATCTGTGCTCCTTTGTCAAGTGCAAGGGAGTCGCTTATTTATTGGAAGTTACTTTTGACTGTGATACCAAGAGCCCAGGAGGAAGCTGCAATGCTACAAAAGTCAGCTGTTACTAAAACAACCTGGAACTGAGCTCAGTCTGTGGCTACGCCTTATACCAACAGCAGAGGACTTTCTTGGCAGTTAAGATGCTGCCAGGGAAACTGACTGACAACGCGTTTTCTCCTAACTCCTGCACATCCATATGGTACCAATAGCCCCAAGTGGTGGTCCACTTGAGTGGTCCAATGGAGGCCCTTCATAGCTGGACCTAGAAACCCTTAGGCCTTGGTGGATTTGTGACTCAGGAAAACTGGGGCTAGAATTTGTTCATACGGTTTCATTTTAACATGCTTTTCCCTAAACTGTTCGTCGCCAAGTCTCCTCATTTTCCCTGCGTGAAAGGAGATGCCACTGCTCAGGAGACTTAAACACAAAGTGTGGGACCCGTACCTGCTTCCTCTGTAACAGGAGATGGACTCTGCTACACTCAGGTTCTCAGAGGCTAGTGGATTGGGAGCCCCAGTGATTATGCCAGGAATCACCTTCTGAAGCCAATTCTCTTTCCAGAGCACGCTGCTTGAGAAACAGCATAATTTGAAAAATATGATCACTTTTAAACCTAGTTGTGTTATCTTAGTCTTAATATAAAGACGACTTGTAAAACATCTGTGCTTCATATGGACAAAGCCAGGGAAAATATTCAGCTAGGAGCTACATTCGTTTCACATCTGCAGCTAAAGTGCTCTGCTATTATGCTCTCTCTTGGGAAGAATCCATCCATGTGGCCACACGGGAGAGTTAAATAAAATAAGTTGCATAGCTACAGATACAGATAGAGTGTAATTTATATGCATCAAAGAGAGTAAATAAATTGAAAATAATTATAATGGTCACGAGTAACCAAGCTCTCATTAGAAGGAAAACTACTTATAAAGCCAGGGCCAGGAAGTTCTGGCTCCATGTACAGACTTTCCTGACAATATCTCATCAGAGACATACGTGAACAACCAAATCCAAGGATCTACACAATAATATTTAGGCCCAGGAGTTACATTCAAGCTATTTAATTTGGGTGCATTGGCCCTAGTTACTCAGAATGAATACCTGTTCAGAAGAGACAGCAGCTGTTGTGAGAGAACTGTGTGCCCAGCCTGCCCAAACATCTACTTTGCCTTTCATGATGATAAAAGAATCCCCTGAAAAAGATGGAGTTCATGCCCAGAAACGAGAATTATCTGCAATTAGCATATGTAGTTCTACATAACAAACCATGAAGCCTGAACAGTGGGTTCAAACGCATGTAGGCTGACTCCAGGGTATGTTGTCTTAGGTACTCTGCTGTGCTTCTGATACACCAGGACACCAGGAATAAGTATATGGGTCCCCTTATTAATAAGCTTAGCCTTTGCTTGCAGTTGCTCAAAGTATATTTTTTAAGCATGAATCGAAATCAACAAATATGCATGAAAGGTTGCTCTCCTAATTAGGCTCCGCGTATGCCTGTAGGGTTCTTCAGATCTGTATTTCCAGCCTGAGTCCTGCATGTCTTTTTCTCAAAGGGACTGCATTTTTCCGGGTAGGATGATGGGAGGCTTGGGCTTTTAAAAATCACTCCGGGGCTTCCCTGGCGGCGCAGTGGTTGAGAGTCCGCCTGCCGATGCAGGGGACACGGGTTCGTGCCCCGGTCCGGGAAGATCCCACATGCCGCGGAGCAGCTGGGCCGGTGAGCCATGGCCGCTGCGCCTGCGTGTCCGGAGCCTGTGCTCCACAATGGGAGAGGCCACAGCAGTGAGAGGCCCGCGTAAGGGAAAAAAAAAATCACTCCGATAGGAAGCGTCACCTACTACTCTTCCACTGGGCAGACTCAAGTGTGTCATGACCCTTCCTATTTGTCACCATTAGACAATCTCTTCCATTCTGGGAATAGATACCATTTAATTATTTGATGCCCAGTATCATGTATGTCATGCCTACATTCATGGAATGAGTTAAGGTCATCTGTTCCGTTCCCAAGTCTTCGGAAATTACTACATTTACTTCCTGTCAGATACGTGAGAATGTTTATCACCAACAGACCAAAGAGGGTAATTTCTATTCTAATATCTAATACCTAATAACCCTCATTGTCAAGAAATGTCTTGTGTTTAAATAACCTAATCCTTTAGGCTTCATCTTAACTGGATTTTATTTCAATTTATCCTCAATAGTTACTGACCTTGAAATGTCACCAAAACTGTTAAAAGAGATGAAGCACTTTAGAAGACGGAATGAAATTTTATAGGGACCTAGAATAAATTAGTGAAGTAATGAGGACTTAGAAAAAGTTTAAGACTGAACAAGTTATATACATATGAGATTATAACCTGACAGAACATAGATCACAGTGTTACAAATCCATATCTTTGTATTTTAAAAAAATAAGCAAAAACGGGGAAGAAAGGATCCTTTATGCCCCTCAGAGCCCTACTTTACCACTAGTGTAGGTCTTACAACTAAGAGTGGCCTAGAAAATGTGACTAGTTCAGATAATAGTATTATGATGACTGGAAGGTTAGTAATACATAGGCACTTCTAAGACTAATGAATGCTCCCTGAAAATGATCATTTGTATAAAGGTCAAATAACTATTTAAGATAATTTAGTATTTGCCCCCAAAGAAAATTTTCTTTTGTTTCTCTTTCCAAACAACTAAGTAATGAAATGACTGTATATATTTTGTGTTAAAATTTTAAATGGAGATTGTCTTTTCTTAGGTTGTAATCTTGGTGATTACTATCTTTTCTAGGAAGAATCTGTGTTTTTTCTTAACCTAAACTACATACTTAGCTAGAGGCTTCTAACCCATAAATAAGTAACCCATCATTAACTAACCCATGTTTGGTTAGAATTCATTGAGTTCACCTCAGATATTATTTAAGTAATTCAAAATGCTTTGTAAACCACCGCCATTGAGCTCTTGCGGTTGGTAGTAACATTGTTTTTCTTGCATTTGCTCAATAACTATGCAGTTACCTTTAGTCTCTATGTTTATATGTGTCACAGCCCTTATAATTAAGTTTAACAGACTCGTAGAGGTGGAAGGAATTTTAGCGATTCAGTGATAGGTGTGAGAGTTGTGATCGGCAGGACCAAGTCAGTTGCTATGACTTAGGTTTAGTTCACATAATCTTGGAAAGGTTTATTTATGTCTAAACCAGATCCACCTTTCTGTGAGCAAAATCCTTTTCCTCTTGATCTGTCTTCAGATCGAGGACGTGCAAACTTTTTTCTTTGCTGTTCGGGAATTGTTTTTCATGTACTTGAGTACCATTTAGGTAACCTTCCTCAAATCAAAGCCATTTCTGTTCTCTGAATTCCAATGCCCGTGTTAGGAGCTAAGTAATGCTTTCACTTGATCACCTTCCAAATTGCTCTCCTCTGCTAAATTCTCTGCTAAATGTGAAAGGCTTTCACTCAAAGGAAATCAACTAGAGAATTCTTAATCTAATATATTTAACATATTCTAAACATAATCATTTCTTTTGCTGGTGGTTTAAGTGGAAAAGAGTACACACATGTGTGTTATGTTTGTGCATTTTGAGTCCTGGTTGTTTATGTGATCGCAATCAGATATTACTATATAATATGATCCAATACAACATAACATTATACTTTGGAGGCAATATCGTTTACCATAAAAGGATGTGGTTTCTTTTTTTTTTTTTTTTTTTGCGGTACGCAGGCCTCCCACTGTTGTGGCCTCTCCCGCTGCAGAGCACAGGCTCCGGACGCACAGGCTCAGCGGCCATGGCTCACCTCTCCGCGGCATGTGAGATCTTCCCGGACCGGGGCACGAACCCGTGTCCCCTGCATCGGCAGGCGGACTCTCAACCACTGCGCCACCAGGGAAGCCCCAGGATGTGGTTTCTGTAAGCAGACATTATGAATTTGTATTCTGGCTGTACCATTTACAAGCTAGAAGAATTTGGATAAGGTATTTAACCTCTCTGGTTAAACTCACAGCTCACCTATACAGTGTTAATAATAATATTAATTGTAATATAATGTTATAATGATAGTGTTAAGAGGATTCAATAAATTAACACATGAAATATTTAGAATAGTGCTGGAATCACAGTAAGTACATAAGAAATGGTAGCTGTCCGTCATCATGGTCATTTTTGTGTAAAGAAGGTAACATTGATATATTTAGGCACCATCGGTATCACAGCTCCTAGCACATTCCCTAATTGGAAACCAAAATTCACACCCCCTTCAGGACAAATTAAAAACAACACCACAGATCCCTTCTCTTGCAGAAGGTCTGACTCTACAACCTGAGTTTACTTGAGTAATTTTACCATTCCCCTTTTTTCCCCAGTAGTTTCACAATATAACATAGGGATTATATAAATATCCATTATCATTTCAAGGGTTTTAAAAAAATTCACTAACTCGGGGGATCCCCATCCCTCTCCTATTTTCAGAAGAAATAATTCACACAAAGTGAAGAACCCAAGTCACGGAGAATCAGTTTCCCTTACACTTTTCCCACCCGGCCCATCAACTTCTTGTTGTAAAGAAGGGATGCTTGCTATCACTGAAGGGCTTTGGGGCAACCTGGTGACTTTGGTAAAATTAATTTTCTAAGTCAAATGATGAAACCTCTATCACCAAGTAGCAGTAATTTTCAGTTTTTCATTTGTCTACACTTTGAGGTACAAAAGCATGTAACAAAATTATTTTTAAGGTATTCAGAATGAAAAGAAAAAAAGAGGGTTAGTCTAAAAGTTAACAGCTGTCCACAGTTTAAATCTGAAAGTAAGAGGCGCAGTGCATGTTTTAAATCTTCGTAAATTTAAACTTTGTGTAAAGGTCTTTGTTTTCTCCTTGCTGTTTCTCACTTTCGTCCTCGTGATTTCTAGGACCCGAAGGCCTGCCCCTTCATGCTCTGTGGAGTCACTTCAACTGCTACTATAGGCTCCATTCAGCCCTGGGATTGGGGTATAGAAAATGGCGCCTATCAAATTTAAGGGATGGATTTCTTCGCTTTGTATTTGAAGTATTAGTGGGGTTTTTAAATATATATTTTGGAGAAATTACAATGAATATATAATCCTGATATCAATTCTAAAAATCTTTTCAGTTTAAATTCTCTTTTTTTTTTTTTTGAAAAGGGAAAATAAGGGGTAAGAAATAAAGGAAGGAAATGTTTAAAGATCGCTCTCGGAAAGGAACAGGGACGAGAAGGGGGAGAAACAAGAATCTGAATGAGAGAACGAAGATTGTGCCAGTGGCGCCAAGCGATGCAGGAAAGGGAGGAAAGAGCGTAGCAGCCGGAGGGCAAGGGGGCCGGGCCGGGAGGGTGCGGGGTGGGAACCTGGGTCTGAGGCAAAGAGTCCGAATAATCGGTGTCCGGTTATGGGGGGAAGCACTGAACGCCGGGGAGTCCCGGACCAAAGAAAAGCCTGTTTCTCAAGCCTCAGGGTCCCACTCCTGCTGAGACTGCACCGGCCTAGTATCGATCGCGGTTCGCCATGGATTCAAGATACCACTCTGAATTCTCTTTTAAATAATGCAAAAAGATTAGAAATTGTAATGACACATTCATTGGTTTATTTTCGACCTCTCAGAAAGTTAGAAACAAGTGCTGAACTTAAATCCATATTATTAAAATTAAAAGTGTTTCTTAAGAATTTCTGCAATTAGAATCAAAAGGGAAATAAACCACCCAACCCGAATGATATACTCTGTGGTGGTTAATTTTATGTGCCAACTTGACTGGCCTAAGGGATGCCCAGATGCTGGTAGAACATTATTTCTGGATGTGTCTGTGAGGGTGTGTCTGGGAGAGACTGCCATTTGATTCAGGAGGCCCTCGCCTATCCCTTGAGGGCCCAAATGGAACACAAAGGCTGGGGAGGAGCAAACTCTCTCTCTTCTTGAGCTGGGACGTCCGTGTTTTCCTGCCTCTGACCTCAGAGCTCCCGGTTTTCAGGCCTCAGATCCAGACTGGCTTCTGCATTGGAAGTTTGCTTTACTATGCTTATCTGTGTTTTGGTTACTCACTTACTCCCCCTGCAAGATTTTCTCTAAACACGCTTTAAAAACACAGTAACAAAAAGAGTCTTTACTGAATAATTTCTCTACACATACATTCACTTTTTGTGTGTGTTTAAATTAGAGATGGCAGCTCGCCGAAGAAGGTTCCATCTAGAGATAAAAGGTGAGTTTTTCCAATCAGAAGCCACAGGATAGAACAAAATTAATTAATTTTAAAGAAAAAGAAAACTATTTTATTTCAATCTCAGTTAATGTATTTGACAGCTAACGTACATTAATATATAGCATAACTCTATTTTTCCCAGTAATTGATATACCCTAGTGTTGTTTGCTTAAGATAAAATTATCTATAGAGCATTCACTAAGTGAAATATTGCCCTAAGTTATAATAAAAGTCTATTTTTTTGAAGATATTAAAAAGTAACAGAGGGGCTTCCCTGGTGGCGCAGTGGTTGAGAATCCACCTGCCAATGCAGGGGACACGGGTTCGAGCCCTGTTCTGGGAAGATCCCACATGCCTCGGAGCGGCTGGGCCCGTGAGCCATGGCCGCTGAGCCTGCGCGTCCGGAGCCTGTGCTCCACAGCGGGAGAGGCCGCGACAGTGAGAGGCCCACGCACCGCAATGAAGAGTGGCCCCGGCTTGCCACAACTAGAGAAAGCCCGCGCACGGAAACAAAGACCCAACACAGCCAAAAATAAATAAATAAATTTATAAAAAAAAAAAAGTAATAAGAGACTTCCCTGGTGGTGCAATGGTTAAGAATCTGCCTGCCAATGCGGGACACACGGGTTCGAGCCCTGGTCTGGGAAGATCCCACATGCCGCAGAGTAGCTAAGCCCATGCGCCACAACTACTGAAGCCTGTGCTCCTAGAGCCCGTGCTCCACAACAAGAGAAGCCACCGCAATGTGAAGCCCGCGCGCCGCAACTAGAGAAAGCCCGGGCGCAGCGATGAAGACCCAACGCAGCCAAAAATAAATAAATTTATTTTTTAAAAAAAGTAATAAAAAGTCCATAGTTCCATATAGTTATACACAGAAATGCCTGAAGATGCTGAAATAGTCTAATTTTTTGAGGTCTTTTTCTTCCTGAAGATGCCATGATTAACCACACATATAAAAAGTCAAGGCAACGCTTTAAGATCCTTCCCCTGGAAACATCCGGTATTGAGGGAGGGACGTGTCTGCTATTTCACATACCTACAGACAGAACGATTCTGGAATCAGGCTAATTACCACCTTTGCTGTTTTAGCCTTCACAGAGCACCTGACTTGTCCTCTCAGAGAGATGAAGGAAGCCAGGCAGCTATACGCAGATTGACCCTGCACACTAATAATCTGAAGAAGATTGACAAGCTTCATTCTCTTTAACTATTTCGTTTTGTTTCATAGAAAGAAAATGAAATGACCACACAATTCTCTGGCTTTATTTTGGCAAACGCTATCATTGAAAGTGTGGGACCCATCAATGACACCTCTGGTTGAAATTTATTTCTAAGGAATATCCCAAAGGAGTGATTTCTGAGGAATAATACGCAGCCTCCACTTGACTTTATCACAGCTGGATACGAAGTGAAATTCCCGGCTGGAATTTAACCACCCAGAACCAAGCGCCAGATGGCTTATCTGTACCTCAGCCCGACAGCTGTGTCCTGATATGCACAGCTGGTCTTCACATTTGAATGACAATATTTAAATGATAACACTGTGTGATGTAGAAAAATGTGTTTGGGTGGCTCGGGTCTTGAAAACTAGATTGCACAGTTGCTCTTAAAAGTAAATGCACGGCCTCAACGGCTCATGCACCTTCCTTCTATTTGTGCTGATGGGTCTTGGCTGGAGATAAGAGTTTAGTGCCACGTGGAAGCGTTCCAGTGCCGTTCATATTGTGCTATCTGCCCGTCATGGCTCCCCTGGGTACTCACCATGTTAGATTTTCCTTCACAGAAAAATAAGCACAGCATAGTTTTCATTGCAAAGCCGGAGACTTTTAAAATTTTGTGATAATTAATAGATACTGCATTCTGCCAAGACAGAGGAATTCAAAGGTACTTGGTAGAAAGCAGCTGCTATAGAAATTCTTCAACAGTGTGGGGATGCTATTATTCGTTTCCCAGTTGAGTCACAAATATCATCAGATGAACAAACATAACAAAACTCATACCAAAATTCAGCACTTAAAGAAAAAAACTATGAAAGGCAACTCTCAAAGAAAATATATTTGAATACATTTCGGACACGCATGAAAAATTGGACCTATTTCAAATGAGAGGTAGATGAACGAATGTGCAAGGCTTTAACCAATAAAATATATAGGGACAAGTTTTCTATGTTCCCGCTTTGACAGAGGTTCCCTGTGCTGCTGCTTCAACTTTGATGGATGTGCACATGACCCCGAGGACTCAAGGGAAACTTACCCTTAATATAGATCCAAAGTCGTTGTGGAGGTAAGGGAGAAAACATTATGTTTAGTAGTAAGGAGACCTGGATATATTATCCCCATGCTACTTTTAGTCACAATGAGTTTGGTCATGTCAGTTTCCTGCTATAAACTTCAATCCCTTCACCTGCACAACAGGAGCCACGGATGAGGTGACGTGTGTGTGCCTGTGTCTGTAAACGGTGATGAAACACAAGGCAATGTGACCATGACTGCTGTGTGGTTCCCCAGGGAACTCCACCCGTAGGACTCCTGTCCCTAGCCAGGGCTCTGAGTCAACTGCAAGATAGAATCCAGGAGGGGCAAAGAGCGGCCTGATGGTCACTTTCACAATAAACGAAGAGGATATCTCTTTACCGCGAGTCCAACGGGCTTCATCCCATGAAACCCAGAGGCGGACCAACTTCCCCGGACGCGACCACAAAGCACAGGGCAGCACAAGGAGCCCATCCCTGGGAGCAGCTCAGGCTCCAGAGGAAAAGGTGAGTCTGCCCAGTTTAGTCTTCTCTGACTTATCACTCAAATAAGTCCCTCAGAGCACAGGCTGGAATGGCCAAGAGTTCAGTGAACACCCTCAATGAACAGGAAAAGGAATGTAAGCCGTTAGGAGAAAGGCTCCCCCCGACTTTCCTAGCAGAACCTCCTCGGGGAAGGGAGCTGCAGTTAGCAGGAGGGTCTTGTGATGAAGGACCTTGATAAGCTCCCCCCTCAACCCCAGCGGACCACTCCTGTGAGTACCCACTGAGGCCGCTGTGAGCAATGTGGGTTCTGCCCTCCTGAGACTCAGCAACCTGTCAGAGCATGACACTAATTAAATCAACTCCAAGGTCACTCTGTTCCCCAAACCAAAAGTGTAGTCCTCCCATTTCTCATCCTGAGTTGTGACTGGTCACATCACCCAGCGTAGTCAGCTACCCCCAGGCATCTTACACCACGTACCCAAACCATCAGCGAGTCTATAGGCTTTTCCTTCAAAATCCATCCAGAATCTCACCGTTTCCCATCACCGTCACCAGGACCATCACCATCACGCTGCCTCATTTTCCTGCATGGCTTCCACGGTGCTTTAACATATGACATATTTGTTCAGTGGTTTACATAAGTTCCATCAGAGTAGGAATTTCTCTGATTTGTTCACCACTGTATCTATACCATATAAAAATATCCCTAACACATAATAAGCAACCAATAAATATTTTTGAAAAGAAGAAAGGGAAGAAGGAGAGGAGAGGGAAAAAGAGGGGAGAAGGAGGGAAGGAAGGGAGAAAAGCAGCAAGGAAGGTGAATGAGGAAGGGAGAGAGAGGGAGAAAAGAGGGAAGGAAAGAAGAAGAGAAAAAAGGAGACAACAGCTGTTGAGGTTTCTAAGGCGAAGTCCAGCCCAGATTGTAAATTTCCTCGTCCTTTATTTGAGGATGGAATCTGTCTTTGAAGCCTAGAATGTGATAGTCAGCTTATGCGAAAAGGGCTGTTGCCGTTTATTACAACCTCCTTACTCTCCAGCCCTTGGCATCCACCAAAATGGGCCCTCTACCTTCACAAGACCTTCCAGTCACTCGAGACCTTCCACTCACCCAGTTTGGTGACTCTCCCTTAAACACACACACACAGTGTTCAGTCTGAACGTTGCCATTGTCAGCAATACCAATAAATTTCCCATCAACCAAGTAGACTCCCTCCCCAGTAGCAGATGATTCTCCCTTTTTACATTATAATTCAAGTGCTTTAAGATGATACTAGAGAAAGGCAACGACCATGATTAATTAGGATTCAGCAACATCAGGCTGCTTGATGTCAAGTGGATCTGCTTCCAGGCTCCACAATCTGTTTCGTTCAATTATTGCCCATCTTTATGATACTTCCCATAATGAACCTTCTAACTTCCCTCACCAACTTCTAGTCACCACTTCAAACTTGCTGTAATCTTGGCAGGTGATTTTTACTACTCCCAGAGAATATCAAGATTATCAGACATTAAGTCCCCCATATTCCTTTAACCTCATATTCTCAAAAATAATGCTGTTTCTAGGGCTTCCCTGGTGGCGCAGTGGTTGAGAATCTGCCTGCCAATGCAGGGGACATGGGTTTGAGCCCTGGTCTGGGAAGATCCCACGTGCCGCGGAGCAACTAGCCCCGTGAGCCACAATTACTGAGCCTGCGCGTCTGGAGCCTGTGCTCTGCAACAAGAGAGGCCGCGATAGTGAGAGGCCCGCGCACCGCGATGAGGAGTGGCCTCCGCTCGCCACAACTAGAGAAAGCCCTCGCACAGAAATGAAGACCCAACACAGTCATAAATAAATAAATAAAATTAAAAAAAATAATAATGCTGTTTCTATCAAAGAGGGAGAATATGCCCCATTCCTTCCAACCTCCCTCTGAGCAGCGTAATCATCATTCTGATGGTGAATGAGGCTCCTTTGATCTTGAGATGTGAATAAGATGGGCTCATACTCCAATTTTATACCCTGATGAAGTCCAAAGTCCTTAAAAAAGTTTCTAGAAATTTCCAAAGGTCTTAAACTCTCAAGGTCACCTCAGTATCTGGCCTCTTTCTGTATGTGTTGTTCCTATTATGTACTACACTGACCCAGAAGTGACATCCAGCCATTTCCTTTAAAAAACAAAAAAAAAAACAAAAAAAAAGAAAATGAAAGAACAAGAAAATGTTGTGAGTGTTGAATGAAGGCTTTTACTGGAAAGGTCAAGAGATACCATTCTAATCAATGAGAACGAAGTAGTTTTCTTTGGGGCATGTCTGGAAATCTCCCACCCCCTGGCTTGAACATGGATACGATGTCTGGAGCAACAGTAGCTGTCTTGTGACCATAAGGCAACAAGTAAGTTCTGACATTTCAGAGCTACTGAACCAATGCCAACCCCTTTTTAATTCTTGTTTTGTGCAACAAAGTAAATCCTTTTTGCTTTAAACCATTACTAAGTTTTCTGTTATTTGATACTCAAAGCACTTAAAGCTGATACAAAATTTCAAGATCACAATTATCATAACCCTAAACCTGTGAAGTTCAAGAGTTTAAAGATGTGTGATCTAAGCTTTTACAGTTAGAGTCATCGGGTTGAGTAGTTTGGTAGTTTAGCACACCTAAACTACTAAATGCCGTCAGGACCTTGGGATGCAATTAAAAGCTAGTTGGTTCACAGTTCCTCAATTCTGTGACCAGAAGAAGATAAAGATGGTAGGAGGGTCAAAAAGCCCCTCTTCCTCGGAATGAGAGGTCATTTTCTGTCACTACCTGACTCCCTAAATTTGCCCCAAATTTGGAGACCTGCCTAATATCTCAATCTGTCCTGGCTCTTCAGAAACCTGTGTTAGTGACGGGCCTTGCCCACCCACCTGAGCCATGTAAGAGTCCTGAATTCCTAATACTGACCTTCACCCATGAGCTAGCATGATACTATTTTAATTGCTACAGTCTACCATATAAACTCAATGTACTACCTGACAGGTTAACTCAGAAACATTATTTATACATGAAGACTTACAATTTAAAAGACAGTAGAAAATGATCATTTTTGTTCAGTCATAAATGAATTTTATACCTCCACTACAAATTATGTTGTATGAGCAGTTAAAGGCTTTCTGGGGTGCTCAAAATATTCTATTTGTTGACATGAATGGTGATTACATGGGTGTTCATTTTATGCAAAATTCTTTAGGTTGTATCTAAAGAATACAAAATTCTGTATCTAAAGAATACAAAATTCTTTAGGTTGTTTAAAGTGGTAGGAAGACCTCCTGAAGTTTGTTCTGTTGTCCCCGCCTTTCTTATTATAATGAATCTCATTCATGAAGACATCATTACATTACAAACAACTGTCATAAAAGTAGATTCCACCATGTAACATGGTCTACTATAACCTTGTTATGATAACTTTATTGTAGCAGTGACCAGTATTAAAATTACAAATTGAAAATATGTTGTATATAACTTATTTTGAAAAGAAATCACTTAATAAGACACTATTCTTCTACACAATCTTGGTCCTGTAAGCCACCAAGATGACTTTTAAAGGTTAAAAAGTCAAAAAAAAAAAAAAAAAGTTTGTGATTTGAATCTCCTATGATTTGACAAACGGGTTCAAGGGCATGACCCAGAAAAAGTATTTCAGAAAGGAAGAATGCTTTATTTTCTGATTTAGAGAATAATAAGATAACACTTATATCTGTATAATGACTCTAATTATACCAAAATGTACAATCAGGAAGAATCATCAAGTGTCCCAGGATTAGTGTAAAAATGGACATAAATGAGAAATGCAGTACCACGAGGTTCTTTTGTTAGCAACTATTATTACTTACAGTCTGCAAAACTGACAAAGGCATATGCCAATCAAATAAATAACCTGTATTTAGATAACCCAGGTAGTAGTTCACTGGGGAGTTCTTGAAAAAAGAAATTATTAGTTCAATGCCAAGTCACGCTTACAGCTTCGAACAAGGAGGAAAACATGGGCATGTTTCTCAAATGGATTTCACAGAATCAGTGCAAAAGCCGGAGGGGACGGCTTAGTTTTTTAAGCCTCAGATTTGAAATACCTAGACTCCCTGCAACTACAGCATTAAATCCTCCGTGGAACCACAGTTTCAAATGCTGTCAGGAGAGACTCAACTCTTCACTCTTCTGAGACTGATAATTTTTTTTTTTTTTTTTTTGCGGTACGCGGACCTCTCACTGCTGTGGCCTCTCCCCTTGCGGAGCACAGGCTCCGGACGCGCAGGCTCAGCGGCCATGGCTCACGGGCCCAGCCGCTCCGCGGCACGTGGGATCTTCCCGGACCGGGGCACGAACCCGTGTCCCCTGCATTGGCAGGCGGACTCCCAACCACTGCGCCACCAGGGAAGCCCGAGACTCATAAATTGAAAGCCATGAAGTTTAGAGGAAATAGAGGGGAGGCTGCAGCCACCTGCACCACCCCCTCGCCCCACAGACGAAGGCTCTACCTGTAACACCGTTTAAAGTTCCATCTGAGGCTGTCTCCTGGGTGAGGCTGGAGGATGGTGTTTTTAAGACACTCCAGAAATCTCACAACCCTGCCATGGACCATCTTTGTAAACACTGAAACCACATTTTCGTCGAGGGAAAACGTTATTTTTAATTCTCATTTAAGACAGTCGAGGAAGTTCTAAGTGCTTACTTAAAAATGCATTATAGGTATCCGGCCAACTCTTCACTAGTCCCGTGGAAAATTCTGAATCTCAACATGATTTTTTTGTGGCTTTGTGTATTCCTGCACCACCTCCTCCCTGACATCAATTGCCTGGCAGATGCCAATTAAACAATTGAGTTTTATTGAATTTTCGTTGTACTTTACCATTCTCTCACATCTCCTAACTCATTCCCAAAACTGCATAAGATAAAGAATAACACTCTTATTTTCTCCATCTCACAGAGGAAAAGTTTGCCTTCGGAAGATTTTATGAATTAACCACATTGATAGGTTGTTGCCCTGTGTTTTAAGATCCAGACCTTGGGAATCCTCCCACAATATTGCTAGTTGTAAGTTCCATTTAGGAAAATAAGCTTTTGACCAAAGAAAACTGTGTAATGCATTCTGAATTTAAATAAAAATAATGTATATCTAACTATTTTGATTTATCAATAATGCTACCTACTTCTGCTGTTATATATAATTAATGATTTAAAAGAATAAATAATTGGAGAGGATGCTGGAAAACTGTGGACCGTTTTTTTTTAAGGTCTCCTGCCTAACTGATTAACAGATATCTCTTTTCACTTAGATTTACTTCAAAATAACGCATAAGCATCCAGTTATCCACAGGCGCAAAGGAAAACCTGAGAGTAACATGAGGTGATTTCTAGGACTGAAACTCAAACTATGCTTCAACTGTGAGTCAAGGAAAAATTAATGCAGAAGAAACCCAAATATCCAGCCTAATTTAACATCTTTAAGCCACAGCTGCAGAGATGATTCTAAACTGAGGCAAACTGAAGAGTGGATCTGCCGGGTATTGTGATAAATGTTAGAAAAGCCACCGAATAAGTTAGATTCCTTTGAGATGGCACACTAATTATTTTAAATACAAATATCCTTGGGGAAGCTAACATATCACGATCTTTTCTCCAACACTCCCACTATCAAATAATTTAGCTGTTTTCCTCCAACCAATAGATGAACTGAACCTCTCTGATAGGAATTTTGATTTCAAGTAGGAAATTTGGATAAGAGTGGACTTAATAGGAGGTAACAAGTTCAGGCTCTTTTAGCCAGAAGAAATATACGTGCCCAACTAGGGAGAGCTATAGAGAGCAGCGGGCACAGAGGCCAGTTTTTCACATATTATGTTACACAATTATTTTTATTATTTTTTACTTATTTTTGCTTAAGACTTGACCTGGCTCCCGAGGTTGATCAAGAAAACTAAGGCTCAGTGCAGGTGCTAATGAAAATTAATTGAAATTTCAAATTTCAGCTGGCATTAGTTTACGCTGATGACCCCAGCACAAAGGACTTGCTCCTCCTTCAAAATTCCACAGCAGAAGTTTATAACACTTCTCTTTAATTACACTTTTTTTTTTTTTTTTTTTAATTTGGCTGCATTGGGTCTTCACTGCTGGGCTTTCTCTAGTTGCAGCCAGCGGGGGCTTCTCTTGTTGCGGAGCACGGGCTCTAGGCGCACGGGCTCAGTAGTTGTGGTTCGCAGGCTCTAAAGTGCAGGCTCAGTAGTTGTGGCGCACGGGCTTAGTTGCTCCACGGCATGTGGGATATTCCCGGACCAGGGCTCGAACCCGTGTCCCCTGCATTGGCAGGCGGTTTCTTAACCGCTGCAACACCAAGGAAGTCCCTACACCTAACTTTTTAATAGCACTTCCCTATCTTGGGATAATTCTTCTAGGCTATTTTACACTATTTAAATTGTCTATTTAATTTCATAGCAATAAGAGCCTTGACGTTTTTGTAAACTTTGCAACTCCTACCAAGTTAATATTTTAAAAGTCTGGGGGTGGGCTTCCCTGGTGGTGCAGTGGTTGAGAGTCCACCTGCCGATGCAGGGGACGCGGGTTCGTGCCCCGGTCCGGGAAGATCCCACATGCCGCGGAGCGGCTGGGCCCGTGAGCCATGGCCGCTGAGCCTGCGCATCCGGAGCCTGTGCTCCGCAATGGAAGAGGCCACAACAGTGAGAGGCCCGCGTATCGCAAAAAAAAAAAAAGTCTGGGGGTGGTGGGTGAGATGAATTGAGAGGTTGGGATTGACATATATACACTAATATGTATAAAAGTTAACTCCACATCACCAAAGTAAGACTTGAGTTAATCACAGTTTTGGCTCTCCCAGAAATGCAATCTTAAACCAGTTAATCAGGAAACGTCTGGTCAGCACTAGTTAGGTAATGTTTCCTCCCCTATAGGCAAGTAACTTGGAAATAACCAACCTGCTTTTCCGCCAGTGTAGCTGCCTTTTTCCTGCTCTCCTCTGCCCGTGAAAGTCTTTCATGTGGTACAGCTCCCTGGGGCTGCTTTCTACCTCCTAGATTGGATACCGCCTGATTCGAATTGATTTTCGCTCAAATCAATTTTAAAAAATTTAACATGCCTCAGTTTATCTTTTAACAGTTCTAGTGTCAGAAGAGAGAGTGAAGTACGATATACCCCTGACACCCCGCGGCCAAGAGCAAAGAGCAAGCAAACGTGGGTACCTGCTGAGCCCTGAGCTCACGCTTCCCTGCCGGCTCTGGAGGTCATGCGCGAGTCCCCCGGATCCTAGTGTGAGCTTTCAGACTTCATGTGAGCACTTCTTTGTCCGTACTGGGTCCAGAAACTGGTCGGAGTCAGGCTGGGTCCGACTCAGAAACCGGACTGGGTCTGGGGTCGGACTGGGACTGACTTGAGCTGGACTGGGTCCCGTGTGGAGCCTCAGGTGAATCAGTTTGTTTTCCGGCTGAACAGGCAGGTTAAACTCATCAAGGATAATCCTGAGCTACAGTGGCCACGGTGGAGAACTTTTCACCTAGGTAAGCGTACCCGGTTAGGAGGCGCCCTAGAAAAAAAAGGGGGTCTCAGACAGGCACTCACCAGAGAGTGTAGAGGGAACATTATTTTTCTCCTCTACAGTTCCTGGGGACCTGGATGAGACCCGCTGGGACACCCCAACTTGCTCCAGAGCCTGCAGATGGGATCCCGGGGAAACTGGTGAAGCCGACAAAGGTTCTTACCGAAGTCAGCTCTCCCGGACCTCTGCTGCGGGGCCTGGTCGAGAGCAAGGGGCAATTTCATGCTGTGCCTTCCTTTCCAAACCCAGATGGGCAGGAAAAAACAGTTGTGAGAAGGAGATCTTTGAATTGTGACTCTTGACTTAGCTTTCAGGTGCCCGCTGGTGGTGACTCTGTCATCCCCAGGGACAGCTACGCCTGCTTGTTCGTGTCCTGAGAACTTGGCTTGGCAGCTGTCAGGTTGCAAGCCCCTGAATATGGCCTGGAAGAAACGTGGGCTGCATCCCATTTGAGGCTTGGGTCATATTGACTGTTGCCAGCTCTTGGGGGAAACTGTCTGAGTCTTTCCTTTGTTTTGGGGGGTGACTCTGGATCTTGGGAGAGTAGGATCTTTTGTACCCTTTTGGGGGATACCTCTGCATCCAGGGGCTTGTTCAATACTGCCAGGAATCTACTCTCTGTCCCAGCTGATACCTGACAAGATAGTTTGAAAGGATTTTTTTTTCTTTTATTAAAGTAGCTCTACAGTCATAAGTTGGCCAAACTGGAAGCTGATACTTAGAGCCTGAGAGCAACTTTTTTTTAGGTCTTCTCTAAACTAAAATGAAACTATGTACCCAGAGGGAAAGAAAAACATTCTGAAGCCTTTGTGAAAGGATTTACTAAAACATCCCAAAGACACAGAACTCTAAAATCTGAAACATAGAAATCTTTTGATTTTCATCTTAGTGGAAGATCTTCTCCCTGATATAAAGAAGCAAATTGAGGGTAAGTAGTTGGATGAGTGGGTCAGTCTCTTAATATCATTCACGTTGCAATTATTTAAGGAATTAAAAACATCTAACTTGTATTACAAATCAAGTCTTTACAGGAACAGAAATGCAGCTCTAGAAACAATTCAAAGCACACTCATCCTTTTTTTTTTCCCCACCAATCCCCAAACCTCCCCAATGTGATGTCAAAAGACTTGCAGACTTTGTAAATGATCTGGACTTAAAGAACACGAGTCCTTGGGGGAACTTGCATTCTTTCTCTGTGCCTTTTGAGACGTAACTCTTCTACCTGGTCTTCTCTAGAAACCAAGGTAATTCTTATCAGAAGCGGGGGTGGGGAGGATATTTTGAAATCCAGGCCTAAGAAAAATCTTAGAAATCTCTTTCATAAAGATTAGTTAAAAGCTATCTTAACAGGTAAACATATTCTATCTGCCAGGAACACAATTTGGATCCAATGTTCTTTTATAAACTAGTGAGTTTGCATTATCATACCTGTCTCATGGCTAAAATCTTAAAATGAAAGCTATAAGGATCTGTTTGTACCTGTCTATATGTTTATAATGTCTAGGTATATTACAGATGTGTGATTTTTTTAACCTCCCAATAGTATTGCCACAATTAATTTTATAAACAGCTCTATTTTAATTGGCTTAAAGACAAACATTAAATAAATCAAGTATACTCACAGAAATATAGAAACTAACCCAAATGTTTTTCAATTTCACATGATCTAGGCTAATCTTCGGTAAACAAAACCTAATTTAAGTTTGTCACTTAATTAGAAGAGGCAAGTCTTTGGAGCTCTCAGCATTAAATATAGTACTTTTATTCTACCTCGGTTTAGAGAGTCAAATAAGCTCGTTATCTCTGTTGCAGAAATTGTCAGCAAGAAAGATAACTTAAAATGATGATTAGCTGTTTAATGTCTCATGAAATTTCCAAGAGTAAATCTAATTGTTAAGAACAAGCAAATTAAATAGACGTAAAAGGTTATAAACGCACTTTTCAACAATCATTGTTTTATGGTATGTCTACTTAAAAAATAGTTCCCAGAACCTTTAATACGCTTCAGTTCACCTTTCAACAAGGTAAAGTCTCCGTTCCCCCTTTATTCAAACATTTATTAAGCACTTAATGGTGCCAGGCGTAAGGTAAAACACATTCAGAAAGGCACAGAGGAAGCTTCGTGCCCCGGAGGCGCGGGAAGGTACACTTCCCTGAGCTGGGGAGACGGCTGATTTCTGCTTCGCCAGTGTCTCCATTTCTTTCAGCTCAGAGATGCAAAACCAGAGGACGTCCTACAAAAAGCTGTAGAGGAAAGACGACTTTAGGTAGGGTGGGAGAAAGCTAAAAGAAGCTTGGCTGTAAGCCAGGCCGCCTCACCTACACTCAAAAACCATCCCGGATCTCTGCGGCCAGGCACCCCACGGAGCACACTGTGAGCTTCGCAAACTTAGCGACTTCAACTTTTAATAAGAGGCTAACACGTTAAAATCAAACTTGAAAGCTCCCAGGGTCGTGTAAGCCAAGGCCGAGCAACTTCATACTAACTTTCGGTTGAGTAGTAAAAAAAAAAAACCTCCGTAGACTTAAGAAGGACGGTAGCGTGGACACCCGGAGCCTGAGGGGCACGAAGACCTCCCGCGCTACCCAGGAGGAGGCCAAGTCTCGCGAGAGTTGAGGCGCCCGGACCGCGCCCCAAGGGATCCGGCGGAGCGGACGGGGCGGGAAGGTGGGCGGGGCGCCGGGACCCAGAGTTCCGGGTTCCCCAGCCGCGGAAGTACGGGGGCGCGGCGGCCGTCGGCTTCGTCAGGGTTATTCTTGGCGGTGGCGCGCGGCCATGGCGCGGAAGGCGAATCACCGGCTGCTGCTGCTGTCGCTGCTGCTGCTCTGCCGGGCCCCGGTGTGCAGCTCCGGCCCTCTGCCTCTGATCCTCAACACTTGGCCTTTCAGGAATGCAGCCGTAGCAGGTGCGGGGCCGGGGGCTGCGCTGCCAGAGCTCGCGGGTGGGGCGGGTCGCCGCCGACCGCACCGAGCTGCTGGGAGCCGGGAGGCGGGCCTTCCGCAGCCTCCCCTGCGGCCTTTCCCGCAGCCGCGGCGCCTCGGGCACTGGACCCTCCTCCCTGCCACTGCTGCATTTTAGATCCTCAGCGTTCTTTGTGACTCCCTCTCTGCAGCCCCGAGTCACTGTATTTTCCACCCTGCTGCCGACCCGGAGCAGTTACGGCCTTTCTGCTCAGACTCTTCCTCCAGTGGCTCCTACGCCGGCTTTTGCGTGACCTCCAGCCCTTTCCTGCCTTTCCACCTCCCCTTTGGAGCCCGTCACATCTCCCCAGTACCCTCCACTTAGGCTTCGCCGACGACTAAGTTCCCCAACAAAGCGTGGTCGCTTTACGTGTACTTTTTGTTGCTGCATGCTGACGCGCTGTATTTGCCACCTGGCAAAGGACTTCCAACCTTGGTTATACGTTAGGATCATCCTCAGAGCTTCTCAAAAGGACCCGTGCCTGGGCCCTACCTCCTGAGGTTTCCCTTTCACTGCTGGAACCAAAGTTTTTTTTTTTTTTTAAAGCTGCCTAAGTGATGTTGATTTGCAGTCAGGATTGAGAACTACCAAACTAAGATATTACCTCTTCAGGAAGACTTCCCTCATTTACTGTCTTCAAACCCAGTCTGAGTCAGGTGCCAGGCTTGCGTGCTTTGATATCATCCTGAACATACCATTACCTTGTCATTTTCTTATCCTACTTGTTTCATTCAGTTTAAGACATACTACCCTAGTAGTTTCAGACCCCTTCTCCCCCATTTGAGGCTGCTAATATAATTTTCTGGGGCTGAATTAGCTTTAGAATTTGATGGAGCTAAGTTTGTATGTTATAGGCAGTGCATATGATTCAGAGAAAAAATGAGGAAACAGGCTGTGAGAAAGAAATTCCCAGCGATAATGAGACAGAAAAGAAAGTTCAGGGCCCTGGGCTGGGAACAATTCTGTGTATGTTGTCTGAATTCAGAAGGGGGGGGAAACTTCTCTAAATATACTTTCAAGCCTGTTCTTTCAGTGGTAATGCTTATTATTTACCAATAGTGTCATTAACCCGTCAAGGAATTCTATTTTTATTAGTAAAGAAATTGACTACTTAACACCTTCCCCCCCGCCCATTCCATGTTTGGGGCTCTGGAGAACGTAGTTTAGTGTTAAAAGCATGGCCCCTGGAACCAAAATGGTTACTTTTGAATCCTGACGCTGCTGTCGACTAAGCTGTGTGACCTTGAACAAATAGCCTCTCTGGGTCTGTTTCTTCCTCTTTAAAATAAGGATAGTAATTGTACAGTACCTGAAAGATTAAATGAATTATCCACGTGAAGCCCACGTTGTAATTATTTGCTGTTATTTTGTTGTTATGGAGACTTGCTGATATATTTTTAATAATCTGATGATGCAGAAGAATTTACGGGGCTATGATTTCATGAATTTTCAGTTTGCCTTTTAGTAGCTTCAATTGTAACTTATAAAACTGAAGGAGAGAATACTTCTTTTCTCACACACACACACACAGTAGAAACAGGTATTATTAATAAGTGAAAAAACCCTCACTTTGCATCAGTAGCCAAAGTCTGAATTCTTCACGGTAAAGGGTTGTGTTATGTAATTCTGTCTATATCACTGACTGCTTTGCAGCACCTGATAGACGAAAATTTCAGTTTAACTTGGAGTAAATGTGCAAACAGTTTTAAAAATAGGAGTTTTCAAGCCGTTTTTGGTTTGTTGCCTTTGGCATTGAAAAAAAAATGCGTGTCTACACAAGCACTCTTGGGGTTTGATTGCCAGCGTGGAGGACGTTAGCATCTGGAGGGTCTGCGCTGGACGCGGTTGAGAGCGGCTGTGCGGCGTGTGAACAGGAGCAGTGTGACGGCACCGTGGGCTTTGGTGGCAGCCCCGACGAGTCTGGAGAGACCACCCTGGATGCCATGATCATGGACGGGTAGGAGCGCCCTGAAAAGCCTTAGTGCTCTCTGCACCTCCGCTGCAGGTTGAGTTACATGTATGGCTGATTAGTCTTCTACTGAGAGCAAGATGGACAAATATATGTGTGTTTTTAAAATTTTTATTGGGGTGGAGTTGATTTACAATGTTGTGTTAGTTTCAGGTGTACAGCAAAGTGAATCTGTTATACATATATCCACTCTTTTGTAGGTTCTTTCCCATGTAGGTCATTACAGAGTACTGAGTAGAGTTCCCTGTGCTGTACAGTAGGTCCTTATTGTTTATCTGTTTTAGGTATAGTATAGTGTGTTATATGTCAATCCCAATCTCCCAATTTATCCCTCCCCCCGCAATATATAAGTTTTGATGCAGGTCAAAAGCCCTAGCATATGGTACTTGGCCTTTCCAAACACAAGGCGTTTCCCCCTCAATTAAAAGAAAGTCATGCAGCAACATGGAGGGACCTAGAGATTATCATACTAAGTGAAGTAAGTCAGAAAAAGACAAATATCGTATGATATCACTTATTTGTGGAATCTAAAAAAAACGATACAAATGAACATATTTACAAAACAGAACTAGACCCAGAGACAGAGAAAACAAACTTATGGTTACCAAAGGGGAAAGGTACAGGAGGGATAAATTAGGAGGTTGGGATTAACATTTACATACTACTATATATAAAACAGGTAAACGACAAGGACCTACTGTATAACGCAGGAAACTATACTCAATATCTTATAATAACCTATAATGGAAAAGAGTCTGAAAAAGAATATATACATATATAGAACTGGTTCACTTTGCTGGACACCTGAAACTAACACAACATTGTAAATGAACTATACCTCAATAAAAATTTTATTTTGAAAAAAAAAGAAAATCATAATCATAGTAGAAAACTATCACATTGAGGTAGGTAGTCTCCTTAGAACAGGGAGAGCCCCAAGGTACAGAAATACATCTCTGACCTGGTAAACCATCATTTACCCACCAACCACAAACGCTGTGGGTTGCCTGACCTGAAGCCTTAAAACCCCTTTCAAAAGCCATATTTAAAACGAGCCATGGGAAACTGAGAGTTTTAGTGCTCTGGGAACATAGGGGTAATAGAGTCTCTGTTCCTTAATATGCCTGAATGTGGGAATTTGTATGAACTTCATGGATGTGCCGTCACGTCTACGTCAAGACAGTGGAGTTTATCCTACAAAACACTATAGCTTGAAGTAAAGCAATTTTTAAAAAATTTGTGAACCTATAAAAATACCTTAAAAGATCTTACTGCACTTTTTTCTTGCAGTACTACCATGAACGTAGGAGCAGTGGGAGATCTTAGACGAATTAAAAACGCCATCGGGGTAGCACGAAAAGTACTGGAACACACGACACACACACTGTTAGCAGGAGAGTCAGGTATATTTTAACTGTACTCAATTTTTATGTAGGCTTGTGTCTATCGTCTTCACTGTGAAAAAAGGACTCAGTATAAAATAGTGGATAAAAGCAGACCTAAGTTCAAATTCAAGCTGTTTTACTTAATATCTATTTAACTTTGGATAAGTTACTTAACCTCTAAATTGTACTTTCTTCATGTTTAAAATAGGATTTTTAGAAACCAGTTTATTATTAATAAATGAGTAATTGCTGGAGGGAAACAGGATTCAGCATTATTTCTCTTCTTGTATTACATTTTTATGGGTGTAAGACCCAAGGCGCATAAGGTAACAGAAGATGGGAACGGATGGGGTTTTGCTGTGGCAACGGCACTTTCTTGAACACCTCCCAAGGTATATACCCAGAACCATACCGTGATCTGTATTCAAAAAGATCATTCTTAACCACGTATTAGCTCACAGTTCCAGTAGGCACCCTTCCATTTTGTTGAAACAGAATGGAAAACTACCTGACAAACACAGGAGCTGTCAGTCTTTCATGGAATCCAGTGGTGCCTTTATTTGGCGTCTCAACGTTGTTTTACGCTCTGGGCATCGCACCCCAGTTAGAGTCGCGGTTGTTCCGAGGTGTCCCTTTCCTTTTGTGAAGCAGAAGCAGGGAGATTCTGGAGGGAAGGTGGGAGAGGAGAGTTGTCATCACACCGCCCACAAGGGTCTCAGCAGATCAGGGTCAGGAAGGACGTAGGGAAGTCGAGATCCAGAAACCGATGCCCGTAACACTCTTCACGTGTGAATACTCCCTTGACCATCTGTGTTTACCCCCAGGATGGCTGCGCTCCACGTACGAGACAGCTGACCCCCAGCACTTCCTGTGCATACATTTTGTTTAAAAGGTAATACTTAACTCATTTGCATTTTTCTTCCTCATCTCCAGCCACCAAGTTTGCCGAAAGCATGGGCTTTATCAGCGAGGATTTATCTACCAATGCTTCGTGTGCTCTTCATTCAGATTGGCTGGCCTGGAACTGCCAGCCAAATTACTGGAGGGTACGTATGCATGATATTTTAAAGTTAAGTTATTTGAAAATACTACGTGACATCCCTTCCACTCTCAGTCATCCACCTGTTGCCTACAGTGCTAATCAGCACCCTGGTTGCACTTCAGAATCAACGACTGATGCCAACTCTGGGCACAGGATGGTCTCAAAAGCTCCCCAGCTACATCCGATCCACGTCCTGAGTGGGGAACTCCCGGCCCCTGGCAGTGGTTTCAAGCTGTGAAGGTTCTGCTGTGGGAGAAGGGCTGCCTCACTCTGAACTGCTCTGCTGTGTTTCCTTGTAACAAAAGGTTCCATGTATTAAGAAAACAAAGTTTGGAAACCATTAGTCTAAAATATTTCTTATATTTTATCTATGTGAAGTATACCCAGTATCTTGCCCTTTTTTAACTTGGGGATTTATACTATTAGGTGTCTAGTATGTTACCAGGAAGATAATTTATCTTTAAGTCAATGGGACTTTGAGCCTAAATCGGTTTGTCTTTGCTACCCAGAATCCTGCTGTGGAGCATGTTAGTCTTTTACCTGTTTCTTCGCCAAATCCTAATCACCTCTGAGTAACCAGGGAGTCACTTGAAAGAGGCCACTGCGTGAAACCAGGTCATGAGAGGCACCTGGTGCACAAATGAACAAGACATGAGTTGTAGGTTTCTTGCTTTAATACTAATCCATATCCACAACCTGAACTTATGAATTTGGATTATTTTCCTGAGCCTTTAAGATTCATAAAAGAATCTGAGAGTACAGCTTAGGATATGTTCACATGTACCTAGCTTTGAAAAATAGAAGATTTTAAAATAGATTTTGCTTTAAATTTCAGAGTAGCTCTTCTTAGGTCAGGGAACAAATTCTAAAATTTAAAAGTCATGTTCTGTACCTGATTTCTTTGAGAAATCTAAAAAAAAATCTAATCTAAAAATCTTCATTTATATTTGCCATTGTGCTGAGAATTTTTGGCATATATAGAGAAAAACTGGGGATCTTTTCCGGATAATATAAATGTCTCTTCTGTATTATATAATTCTGAGACCAGACTAGGTATTTAGTAAAATTATATCCATCTGTCCACATAAGACTTAGCTAACCTTTGGCTTTTAATTCTTATCTTTCAGTTACCCGATGTCCTTTTGGTTTCTTGCTAATGTTTAGCGATTGTACATAACTACATGCTGGTTTCTAAAATCACCCTTTCTAAAAAATAAAACTTAAATCTCGTTTACAGAATGTTATACCAGATGCTTCAAAATACTGTGGACCCTACAAACCACCTAGTATCTTAAAGCGAGATGGTTCTACTTACAAAGAAACAGGAGATAGTTACGGTCATGATACTATTGGTAATTTGCCTTCTATACCGTTTTTATGGTTAAAGTTCAGCTAGTTTTAATTGCTCTCCTGTAGTTCTTAACTTCTTTATCCTTAATCATGTACCAGAAGGTGATTTTGATTAAGTGGCAATTAAGAAAACACACACACACACACACACACACACACACATTCTTTTCATATCATCTATATATATTTTGGCAAATTTACTTTATACATAAATATGATGATTATTCACTTGGGGATTTTAAAATCTTTGTTTGATATTTAGTTCTTTAATAATGTTATGTTTGCCACATTCAAATGATCTTTCCAGTCATTTCCTGTAATGTTGAAAATTTCCATTAGTCTATAGCCGTGATTCTCTCTGGCATTACCTTTGAAAAAGCATTGAAAAGTGAGCAATTTGAAGTGAGGATATGGGGTGTCTACAAAATGATGCTGTGAAACGAGGTCATTAAAAAACACAGATATTACCACTGGTGTAATTTTCAATATTCCCAAGATTCCTATTGTCTTCTACCTGAAAATAATGGAAGACGATATTTATATTACCAACTGCGCAATTATTTGGTTATATTTGAGGTACACTTTAGAGTTGATACCTACAATGATTTTTTTTTTAATTTCTAGGCATGGTTGTCATCCATAAGATGGGAAATATTGCTGCTGGTACATCTACAAATGGTATAAAATTCAAAATACCTGGGTTAGTGTTTCTAAAAGACCAGATCTCGAAAATATGTAGTGAGTATCAACCAATATGTCCTAGGTGCTATGGGGATGCAAAACGCAAAGCACAACCCTACTCTCACAGCTAAGGTTATTGTGAAAGAAAATAAATTAGTAGCTGCTAAGTGCAAAGGAGAAGGTGTCTCAGCCAGGGCTGCAGAGTTTAGGGATGGTGGTGTGATCAGATTAAGCTGGGGCCATCAGGGGCCTGGAGAGAGGGGCCTGGAGAGAGGGGCTAGGAGCTGACCCTGACCCTGAGAGAGGGACCAGGGACATCCAGGCCAAGGCACTAGCAGATCCAAAGTAGCTCAGGTTCAGGGCTCCCAATGGCCAGAAACAAAACCGCACATCTGTCGGGTGCGGGGGAGGAGACCAGAGCCAGATTTCAGGGGGTCTTTAAGGATTTCTGGATTTTATTTCAAAGTAGTAGAAAAGCACGGAAGGTTTATTACAAGGAAAAACTTGAGTAAAATGTTGGCACCTGACCTAGACAGCAGGAATAGATTGTAGGTGAGGAAAACCAGTTGGAACCTGCTGAGATAATCCAGGAATGAGATGATAAAGGATGGCGGTGGTGGAACAGTCACCGTGAACCTGTGCCATCCCGCCACGTATGATGGGCTGCTGTGTGATTCTCATGTAATGAATGAATGCGGGTTTATGAAAACCTAAGTGGAAAAACTAAGGAAAGTCTATCCTCTGTATTCTGATGAAGAATTTACTTGAAACAATAGTCAGTGACTAAGTAGAAACGTCTCCTAAAAGAATTTTCTGCACTTGACTTCCCGTCCTGAATGACCGTGCTGTGCCCTCCCAAAGTCGAATAGGAGACTCGCCAATACCTGGATCTGGGGCCTACGCCGACGACACTGCAGGGGCTGCAGCAGCCACCGGGGACGGCGACATACTGATGCGCTTCCTCCCAAGGTGCGCCCTCCTACATCTGTGACTTCAGAGATCTTAGAAGGAGATATTGTCCCTCAAGAGAGAAAATAATTGTCTGTGCCGCGTGATCCGCATTTGTGTGTACGAGAGCTTTTCAGAAAGCCTGTTACCAACTCTTGGCGCCGTCCCTTTGACGATCCTAATCATTCAGATGAAGCAGCCACAGTCCTGAAACAATAACTCTGCTTACTCGCTTCGCAGATGAGAATGCTTAGGATCTATTTAAATAACTTACGTAAGGCCACTGAGTAAGGCCTGCGATAATTGATGATAAAAGTAGAAAATGCAGTTGCCGTGTACAATTAATTACTGAGAGATAATCCTTGCAACTACATGTTTTGCGCATGCCTAGTCTTTTCCCCCGTTGACTGTAGCCCCATTTCTTACTTAAATATAACCTCTATACTTTATGACTTAAGGCTGTTTTTACTAAGTAACAGTTATTCAGCTGAAGCCCAAAATAAAAGTCCTTATCTGAAATGAGTGGGTGGATTAGTTGAAAAGGTGGACACGGTATCAAGGTTTACTGCCTTTCCTGTTGATACTCTCACAGGAGTTACCTCTTTTCACTTACATGCACTGTATTTTGTCAGTTGTGACAATTTTGATGGTTTTAGATGTCTAACCTCAATAACCAAATCTGGAGTTAGCTTATTCTCTGATACTAAAGTTCTGCCTCTGTTGAAATCAGCTACCAAGCTGTAGAATACATGAGAAGAGGAGAAGATCCCACCACAGCGTGCCGGAAAGTGATTTCAAGAATCCAGAAGTATTTCCCCAACTTCTTTGGGGCTGTGGTATGTGCTAACGTGACTGGAAGTTATGGTAAGTTTTATCTGAAATTCATGTTTATGTGAACCTGCAAATGTTGATGAGGACAGAGACTTTAAAACGCTGTTGGGTATTTTAATCCTCTGCGATAGAAACAGGGACTGTACTGAGTAGGCAATGGATAAATGTTAATTGTTGTGTCAAGACCCCCAGAGTGTTAGAAGTGTACCTGAAAGTCTCCTCTGTTGACTGGCGGTGGTTAGGATCCAGTCTTTGGCTGTTCGGTCTTACCCTTGACGTCCGTCCTAAGGAAAGTTTAGCTTCGGCTCGAGTATATGCTGAGATGGGCTAACGTAGTCAGATGTTTTTATTCATTAGAAGTACGTAGGGATAAACGATCTTCCCCACTTCTCTGTTCATTATTTAAAGGTCTCAGTCATTTAGATCTCAGGGCTCCCAGGTACAAAATGTATTACTAATTAGTAAACTAAAGGCGTTAGCAGAATTATTTTCGCAGTGTATTTGAGGCATGTCCTTTGCTTCATTTACTTTCCATATGAGCCTGTCACAGTTTCAAAGCATTTCAAGATCAACCAGTGCTGCTCCTCATTGGTGAGGTTTCAGATGGGGAAGATACACAGCCTAGTGATCAATACAGCTCATTAGGTTAGACTGCTTATTACTGTGCTTTGATCTTTTACTTCCCACAGTTTGGTATCTGAAAAACTTGTCTGAGGAATTCCATACTCTTTTTTAAGTACTAAAATACAAGAGTCGATGTAAGTTATGGGTGGGGAGGCTTTGTGTCTAAAATAAATCAGTTTCATTGATTCCCTCTTAGGAAATAAACCTTAGAAGGCTCAACGTTAGATTTAACAGGATGTAAAAATGATAATTATATAATTGTAGATGAATTTAAAATTGACCAGCCCCTTGTATTTAAAGTAGTGGCATTAGAAGGGCTCCCTCCAGGTGTCTGAGCAGGTGAAGAAATCACTGTTGTCTGACAGAGAGCATCTTGACAAAACAAGGCTCACTTTCTACCCGTGCAGAAGCGTAGAAAAGAGCAGGGTGCCTGGGGAGGGGAGGATTATGGGTGGATGAAGGGAATGGCCTAGTCACTAGGGAAATACAGTTGTTAGTGTGTGCCTGAAAATTTTCTTTTTCTACGAAAAGGATATGAAAACATTAAAATAACAGTAGCAATGACCGCCTATGTATAGGAGCAAAAAATCAGCCTATATTCTGAGGTTCAAAGAGATGGCTTTCCCACTGCCTTTCTGTCCCCTCATGGACTGTCAGCTCGTCCGCACTAAGGTGGACACACAGCCCACTTCCGTGTGGCCCGACTGGACAGCAGGTACACAACAGCCAGTGTGGAGGTGGGGAAGCAATGTCTGTATTGGTTGTAAATGACATGTGCATTCTATATTTAACCAAACAACTTTTTCTCTTGGCCCCAGGTGCTGCCTGCAATAAACTTTCAACATTTACTCAGTTTCATTTCATGGTTTACAATCCTCTAAAAAGTGAGCCAACTGAGGAAAAAGTAGACTGCATCTAATCCATCTTTTCTGTCCACATCTCTACTTAAAGAAGAAACAGAGGCTGAAAACGCTGCTCACTGTCATCGTATAACGTGCCTCATGTATTCTAAAATTCTTTGTGTAAAATAAGCACAAAAATTTTATGCTAAAAGCATTTTCACTTTCTGTATCTGAAAAATTTTTATTATCTGTTTTTCTTTAAGCTTTGTATATCCCCTGAAAATATTTGTATGTATTTTGTATATGTTTAAATTTTGAGTGATATTTGGATTTCTGCTCAGTGTTTCAAGAAATTGCTACTTTGGAGATTTATTTCCATAAATAAATGATACAGTAAAGTGATATAGTAAAGCCACAAGAAATAATCTATATTTGGATACTTAAAATAATTAGAGTAGCCAAGGATTTTAGACCCAAAGAAAAAGGTAACAGTGAGTCACAGCATGGTAAGTCCTGACCGAATCTCAGTACCTTAGAGTAATATGTCTCTTATCGCTGATTATCAGTTGTACGTAATGCTCTCTTCTAGCTTGAAGAGGAAAGAATGCTGTTCATCATAAAGGTGCGTTTTGTTTAGCACGTATTAGAAAATGTGGGCCGTCTTCTGATGAGCAACTGTGTTGATTTTCTTGGGCTTCTTCCTCTGATGGTGCGCTCCCAATGTGTGAAGGTTTTTAGCCACCAAAACTCTGACCTTTTGGCTACAAATATTTAGTACTGATAATCTCTTCCGAAAATGATTTAGG